>NW_005054505.1:918690-973890 GCF_000277835.1 Geospiza fortis | reverse complement strand
GAGGAGAGGAGAGGAGAGGAGAGGGATTCCCTACTTTGCCAATAAATGCATTTACTCAGGGAAAATATTTGTAAATTGCATGCCTATTTTAATCTTTTATAATCTTGCTAAAAGTGTGCCAATTACTATTAACTCTGATGTATGACAACTATGGCCCTATGAAATGGAATCAGGTGAATTATAAATTTCTTATAGATGATGAAACTACCTTTTTATGAGTTCATTGAACAGCAGTACTAAAATTGCAGAGGGAAAGGAGTACAGCATCTTCTGACAAGTGAGATTATAAAGAAGCAGCTGCCCACCTTTATATCAAAGATATATATTCTGTAGTATACCAGAAATACTTTCTAATTCTGCTATTTTCCACAAATATGAGTCTCCTATTATTTAGCACAGTGGAAAAATACATGCCTACATGCTCTACAGTGGCATATCTATGACGAAGAATTGAATCAGAACACCAACAACCAAAGAAAAAATGTGACTCACAATATGGTATGTGTTTACGCCTCATGAGACACTTTGATGTAGGGGCCCCCAGTGTATCAGTTTTTGAAACACAAGACAGTATTTTTGCATAGCAGTGTGACATTCAGCTATAGCAGCTTTTAGGGGCACTTCAGTGCGTTGCCTGGTAGACCCACACTAAGCCAAAATTATCTTTGGCATAACTAATTAATTGTACTATATTTAGTGTTTATCTCAGTTATGCCAATGAAGGGAGAAGCAAGTCTTGCTGCTACAGGACATAGAAAAATCAATTATTTTTAAGAAGAAATAGCCCTAAAGAGTTTTTCAAGTCTAAACATGAAGAGAAAAGGGAAATTATAGCACTCAAAAAAGTTTCAGGAAGAGTAGATCTCTATTGTTTTTGGTTTTTGTTTTTATTTTCATCTCCTAGACCAACCCATAATACTGACCCCAGATTTTCTCAGGCAAAGATTTTCATGATGCTTCGCATCACTGCCCCTAAGCAGCACCTTTGTGTCCCTGCTGCCTCCTGGGCATTTAAACTCAGCTTCCACTCCTTGCCCCAGAGTGCCCTTCACAGTGTTCTGGTCTGTCACCTGGGAAGGAGTCAGAGCTGTTCCATGGCTGTGTCTGACCTTCCTGCACACTGATTGATCTGACAACTGCAGGTTCCACTTGCTCAGTCACTTGCTTCCAGTGGGGATTGACAATGGCCAAGTTTTTCCTGCCTTCCTCTCAAGTTAAGCCTCTCTTATCCCCTTACAGAATGTATTCACCTCTGTTTAAAATTTAAACAGATGGGCAGTGTGATCATATGATAGGTGGGCAAAAATACTATACAACTCAGTACAAAAAGAGTCAAGAGGTAATTTGGCAATTTGCAGTTTCTGTTTTGCGTGACTTTCATCATTTCACTGTCTCTTATGGCACAAATAGTGATTCTAGATGTTGGAGTCCCAGAGAACTCCTAATCTGGGCTACTTTTGTATTACAAGATTGTTCTTTTAAGCAGACAAATTGAATTAAGTTCTTTACAAAGAAAAAGGAGAGAAAGAGAAGGTCATGTATTGTAAGACTATACAAGGCTTGGAAAAATGCTTAAACTGGTTTGGAAAATTTTTAAAGAGATTACAGCTTGTTGATCAAATTTGATAAAAGCTCTGATCTGTTTGATTTGTTGACTATAAGCAGTGCCTGGGGATATCTTTATGTAATAGTCCATTTCAGGTTGTCGAAATTCAGTTTATCAGATCTTCTGGAAAATAGATTTTAAATAATCAGTTTTGAGGACCTGCCAACTCTGTCTTTTGTACTGTGTAAGCATCACTTAGTTTTGGCTTTTAGTCCATCCTCTTTCTGGCAGTCCTTTCTATGATACAAAGAGATTAACAACCTCCCAAAGCAGGAAACAAAAAAGTTTTTTCTTTTTAAGAAAAGAAATTAAAAGCCATTTTATCTCTTAATATAAAATTCTTATTTAGGCTTCTTTGTCCTCTTAGAAATTTACATCAAACCTATCAAAATGTGTATCAGATAATGAAAGAAAAAAAATATTAACCAGAAAAATTTCCCAGCCCATCTGCAGAACACAATACATTGCCACAATGGTGTCTCCCTTTTTTTTGGTTATCAGATGTTACAAAGTACAGAATTTAAATGCAGTTTATATGTTGCATTGTTAGATATTTTACATATTCAGAATTATTTTGATGCAATGAAAGAACTATAAAAAAACCCCATATTATGTCTAGAACCAGTTTCCACTGCTATAATCAGTGAATTAGATTTCCCTGGATCACCCAGAAATAACCTAAAATAGCTTTAATGGTGTTATAGCACCAAAACCTATTTAAATTCTGTGGGTGTTTTGTAGTTAACCTCTCTTGAAAGTATGGAAACTAATCTCTCTGTCTTTTGTTCTAATCCAGCGCAGAGATGTCACCCTTCTCACTTAGTAGCAACATTTTATCAATACATATTCAATGTATTCCCATAAAACAGGTTAGTAACTACCTTATACATGGCCAAACTTACTTAACAATTTAAAAATCCTTCCCAGGGTCATTCAATGATTGAAGACTGGACTTTTGACTGACATTTTCTTTGTGTAGCTAAGTGGGTACACTTACTCACCAACCTTAAATTCTATTACCCATTCAACGTTGGCTTTTCAGTGACAGCCAGTCACACTATTTCTAGTTTCAGACAAATAATTGCAGTTGGAATTACCTGATAGGGTGTGGTTGGGAACTTCCTCTTGCACAGCTCATGTCTTCTATGGCCATCTCTAAGACATGATTTTATAGAATCATAGAAGCATTTAGGTTGGAAAAGACCTTTAACTCTGACTCAGTCTCACAGTCTCTCCAATAAGGAGGCTGAGTGCCTGCTCCTGACAGAGAGTTTACACTATATAGAATATATGTACACATATTTATACATCTGTCCACACAAAGAACAGACAGACAGAGCACTCACATCAACACAGAGAACAATGGCTCATCCTGCTTCCAGCTTTGGCTGAGCAGGAAGTCTTCTAGAGGGAAGATTTGCAAGATTCAGGGCAGATTCTGGCCTCATCCACTCAGCCTGACCAATTGCAGTTTCTGGATCCCATCTTTCTCAGATGCTGGTATATCCACACACCCCCTTAATCCTGAGCCACTCCCTGCTGGCTCGTTCAGCTTGATCTTCACTAGTGATCCCACACTCGCTCGCACACCTGCACTCACTCCAGTTGACACCACAGACCCATACACACACGTGGTCATAGGGTGCAGAGCCTCTTCCTGGAAAACAACTGAAGGAGTTTAACAAGGAGACATGACAGTTGGCAGTGATCAGGGTCAGGGCATGGCCAGAAAGTGTACTGACCAGCTCCTGCTTGCCTGCAAATGGACTCTTCTATTCCCTTACATCCTCTATTTCCCATACTTGTTTCTTCCCAAATCACATAAATACTTCCCTTTTCCCCACCTTTGTTTACTCCTTGAAACATGCCTTAATAAATTCTGTGTGATCGCAATGTATTCTGTCACCATACTGTATCCCATAGGAAGTTCTTTTAGTTTTAAAGGTGATACAGGGCCTAATGACTCATCGTGAAGGGTTTCATAGACGAACAATGGGGCTGAGGCTCTGCTAGGACTATCCTGGGAGTGCAACAGACAAGATGCTTACTCCTTGGAAGTTGTAATTTGGATTCCCTCTCTGGCATTGTGCCGGTGTTCCACACTTGGCCTGTGCAGATAAACTTGATGGGTTGATGGCTCCCGGGCAATGGGCCTGGGAGCAGACACAGCACACTCTCTACATCTCAGATTTTGAAATCCAGAACCTCTGTCTGACACTGTTCATTAGAGCACCCTGCAAAATACCCTGAAATCCTGGTTTCCTTTGTTGGCCAGAATAGGCACCTAATTTGGAAGACATGGTCCCACATCCAGTCTTTGCACTCGTGTTGTCTGGTGAACAGGAAAATAGAGAATAGAGAAAACAATCAAACAAAACCCCAAAAGGTTATGGCTGAACTACCTCCTTTTGTAAGGTAAAATAATTTTACTGGGGAGATATTTCCATTCCTTTCTTGCCATGCACATCCTATTCATCATCTGGAAAGTTCCTACGTACTTTTCTTCAAATAATGCTTTTCATCTGTTAGCATATACCAAGTCTAGTTATGTTATCTCCAGTTTGGCGGGTGAGGAGACTAGTAGAGTAATAAGAGAGGACACTTCTAGAATTTTATAAGCACTCCTTCCTTCTACTCTTGAGGCTCCTAAAATCCAAATGACATATGATAGTATATATATATATATATTAGGGTGAGTTTGTTGTGGCATAGAGAGAAAAAGCATGGCTCTAATGTCTTGCATGCAGCCAAAGCAAGATTTAGGTATTTTTTTCAGTCTAAGGAATTGATTCCATTCTGATAAAGTCCACCACCCCCATACCCTCTAACCCATATTCTGCTCCCTCCCACTCTGAGAAATAGGAAGGTACTGAGGTTTCCACTTCATGTGACATTTTGTATCATTTAAGGGTTTGTGTTTTGGGTTTTTTAGATCTTTTTGACAGAGAAGTTTGGACTAGGAGAATTTACCTGTATGTGCAAGGGCATGAAAATGGAGGGGAAAATGGTGTCACTCTTTTCTATCACAAATATGGAAAATAGATAAGTTCATTCTTTTCTTCTTTGTTGAAGATGCCACTCTCTCAATCACATATTCAAACAGATAAAATATCATTGGAAGGAAAGATTCACACCCCTCCCACCATCTAAATTAAAAAAAAAATAAATAAAAAGAAGGGATATATTTAATATAAACACTGTTAACCCCTCTTTCTGCAGTTTAACTTTCCTGCTAGAGAATCTAAAATTGTATCTCTATTAAAAGGAAAGGCTACTCGATTACAAAATGGGATTTTCTTGTAAATATCCAATTTAATTGCACTTTGCTAAGGAGCAGGAAGGGAAGTCCATGTTATAAAAGTTGCAGTTTCAACACTGTTTTAATGTGGGTAGGAATTGCTTCAAACCAGGACAAAAGACCATGCACAAAATCTGCACACTGGACAGACAGAATCAACATGTTTGATTAATTAGTTCATTTTCTGACTTTTTGAGTGCAAATTTGTCTCCTGATGCCTAGTTTTGCAAGTCTGGAATGCAGACATATACCTCTGAGCCCGTTGTCTAGACTCCTTTTATTATGAATGTTGGGAAGTGGGAACTTTTAGAGTGTAATTAATATGACCCAGTTTAAATGTCTTCCTCATGATAAGAGGAATAATAACTCAGAATTGCCTTTTTTATGTTGCCTATAAAAAGACTTCAGTATAAAAAGACTTCAGAGTCATAGCTCAGGTGTTGGTGTTTACCTGGTAGATATACAATACAAGTCAGATGAAACTTCTCCCAAATGTCTTTTTAATCAAACCATTTTCCCCACATGTGGAACGTAAGTACTTCTTGCTTTAATCACTCAAACCATTATTTTTTTAAAAAAGTGAATCTGATCCAAGTAAAGATGGGATCTTTTCTCATTATGCTGGAATGCATGAAACAATTTTGATATAAAATAAACTAGTTTTTGAGCAATTCATACAAAAGTGCTATTTAAAATATGCTAGCCAGGATGAACATACAGGGAAGTTTAGTTAGGTGTCTCAGACTAGGAAGTTTGATAAGGATTAAAAAAGAAGAAAGTGAATAGCAAATGGAGATTTTAAACTCTCAAAAGTTGCAGTTTGCAAGTAGGTCTAGCTAGAATGTCATCCCAATAAAGCATAGTATCTTTAAAAAAATTGGAACAGAAAGTCTGTGAAGAAGCAGATGCCAGAATCTGAGAACTTGACAAGGCATTGGACATTGCATTCGACATGTGTGCAAACCCCAGATTATCTTCCTTGGAATCTGCCATTTTGTAACTCTTCAGACCAAGACAATATTTGGAACAACAGAATGAAAACACCAGAAAATAAACAGTAAGTTTCTTGGTTTTATTTATATGAAGACAAATAAGCAAGCCAGTACTTTGTTATGTAAGTCTAGAGAGTCTGGAACTATAATTCTAAAACTGAACACCTCCATTCTTATCTATTAGTTATAGTTATTAATACTATAATATTTTATTTTGAGTGAAATATTTTGTTGCTGAGCAACACATGCAAAAACACCCCAGCAAACAACAATACATCCATGGTTCCATGCATATCAAGGTCACACAGAAGACATTATATTATTTTGAAAAGGTGTGTGTGCTCTGCTGGTACAGTATTCTGTTCTGAGGCTTCATGTACCCAGAACTGAGCTGGCAAAGGACTTCAACAATTGCACTTGCTTTGCAGCTGTTCTTTGGAACAGTTTTTGGAACACCTTTTAGAAAGTCCCATATTTAAGTCCAGTCTCCTATTTGCTTATGTTTCTTAAATATCAGGCTTCTGAAGTCTACTTCTGTAGAGCACTTAATTTAATGGAGTATGAATTCTCCTGAAGCGTTAAGGATTTAAGCTGCAATTATCACAGTCTGAATGCTGTTTTTCAAAATCCATTTTCCAATTGGCTGGTTGGAATTTCGATAGCGATATTACCATATTCATGCTGAAGTCCCCCATGGAGCGCTTATGTCACTGCTAGCCATTTCTTTATCATTTCTAGTTAATGCAACAGGGTTCTGTACACATATTAGATGTTTAAAATTTACACAATTTAGAGCATATTTTCCAAAAGCCAAGGCTACAGGACCCACAGAAGTGTCATAATGTTTTCCTTTGCTTTTATTCCAAAATGTCTTGGTTTAGAGCAAAATTTTGGGAGAGAGAGTCCCCAGAGGGGCTCTAGTAGGAAGATAAATTCAATCGGCCCCCTCCCCTAGAACCTAACAATATTAAAACAATAAAACCCCTTGCCGCTCTAAAAGAGATGACCAACTGAGAAAACCCCCCGGGTTGCAGCCCAGCTCACTCAGTCTCTTATCAGTCCTTCTGGTGCTGGAATTCTCACAGGCCAGGCCCGGCCTGGCCCGGTGGCCACAGGTGTGAGCTGCCGGTGCTTCCCTGGGTGTTCAGTCTAGAGCAGGTTCCAAGAGGTCCAAAGAAAAGGAAAAGAAAAACTACAGTCTAGGGACTCTTCTTTGCTTCAGCTAGCTAAAACTAACCAAAAGCAAAAGGAGAGCTCTCTGTCCTGCCGTCTGTCTGTCCGCAGACAACACAGTCCTGGAGGAGGAATGTGGGGGAGTACGTGCAATGTCTGAGGGAAAAAAAAACTGTGCGATTCTTCTCTTCCCCCTTTCACTCTCTGCAACAAGTCTTAAAGGTGCAAAACTTATTATTATTCAGCATAAACAAATGAGACGATTTGGGAATAAAAGCATCATATAGTCAACCCAGGACACAAAACCTACCTCATGTTCTGGGAGAGATATAACCACTTAGATGCTGGCAGACACGACCAGTGGCAAGCTGTCCACCTTGGCCTTTCTCACTGCGCCATGATTTCTTTGTTTCAGGTGTCATATCATCTACAAAGGTGCCACCTTTCCAATGGTATTCGAGATGAATCATGGAGACTACAGAAGAAATTATCACACCAACATCTGGCAAAACATATATAAAAGGACTACGCAGAAAGGCCAGTTTCCAGACCACTCTTCCTTACCTTGTCGTTGGAATCAGGCAGTGAAATGGAAACATTTCTATCAGATGTTAAATGGATGCCAACCGAGCAGATACATCTGTCAGAATACTACCAGCTCACAATAATATGATAATTTGATATTTGAAATATTATTTGAAGTTAAAATCTGCTGTATCATCCACTTGACTAAAGGAGATAAAGATCCATTACAGCGAATACCAGGTCTTCATGTTCAATAAAGATATCAGACCATGCTCTTACACACAAGAAACTATAAGCTCCAAATTTACATTTTGAAAAAAAAATCACTTCCTTATTAATAGCCGTTAATTAACTATAACTTAATTGCACATATTAAAGTAAGTACCTTTGAATTAAGCCATATCTTTGTTTCAGATGTGAAATTCTAAGATTTTCTTTTTAACCCTTTTGACAGCTGCAGTATTTAATATCCAAATAATGAACAACACTTTCCTCTGTAGAGTTGAGATTTTCTTGTGATTTCATAAAAGAATTAGATTTAATTAGATTCTAACTGTAGTGGGTCTTTGTGAGTAAAGTACCCAACAATGTGTTAACTGTCTGACAATGTGTCCCATTCTTCATAACTTCTGCTAGCAGTTTGTTAGCATCTCAAATGGTCCAGTGTTTGACCAGACACCTGTTTGCTGTTCTGAAGAGATTCTGCTGTGTGACCAATAATTGTCAAACATGAAGCAAAGTTTCACACATTTAGGTGCAAACCACACTGCTCTGCTATCAGGTAGGAAGAAGATGGATACAAGTCCTTCCAATGTCATAGGGTGTTCTTGCTGATGGTGAACTTCAGTTTAAAAGGCAATTCTATGCTTTATCTCTGGGATGCTTTTGCTATTTGTAAGGTCTTTCTTCTTTTGAAAACCCACTACACCTATGAAAACCTCAATTTCCAGGGTGGTAGCCCACAATATTGTTCCAATGTACTTAGGACATGGAAATTCTGATTAGTACGTAATTTTTTTCCATTTTTATAAATAATGTGAAAATTATTTCGTATTTTCCTCCTCTAAATACCTTCTAAATATCACTTGGATACAAATTTGTAGAAGAAAACTTTGCTTTCATTCTTTTGTAATCTGTGCAGACAGTATGATACAGAAGCAGATATTTCTAAATAAATAAAGTGTTTCAGATGTTCTATAGCAAGAACTTGATGACCTGATAAATTCCAGTTTTGGTAATATTCTTCTGCTTGCTTAAAAAACCTTTCACATTCAATCTCAAAAAAAAAATATACTGCAGAAGTATGTGAAATGACTCCTGTCTGCACAAACTAGTACATATCTCTACATACATATCCATGACTATGACAATTCATTAAAAGCTGAAAAGAAGTAATGAATGTGAGAGCTTTGTAAGAGAGAAATTAGGCTATTTCAGCCAATTTGCTGGTAAGACAAGGAAAAGAATTAAATCTCGTTAGTCTGGCACAGAACATTGTCTTGTTTTTTAAGAAAGAAAAAAAATTCATAAATGAATATTGTCAAGACATCTGTATCTGTCAGTATTTGATTTTCAGAAATAAGTGTCTGTGTTTCTTCTCAAGTTCTTTTTATTAAACAACATTTTTACTCTTTACTCAGTTACTGCTCTTTCTTGATTGCCCTTCTGAACACACCACACTGTCCTTGAAACTGGAAAGAATTGTGGTTACTTTCCCTTCATTTGAGAAAATCACATACAGTTCTCATAAGACGCAGAAAACTTCAGTAATGGCAGATTTGCATAACTTTTCATTTAGGAGAAAATTCCTTTGAGTCTTTCAACTCCAGTTCTAAAATCACTATATAGTGACTGGATAGGCTTTTTATATTGCTAAATTTCATAACTTTGAATTCATGCTGCACAACAATTAATACAAGCTATTTTCATGAGGCAGTTATTTCTACAACTACTACTACTACTACTACTAATAATAATAATAATTACAATCTGTCCAAGTCCAATATGTGGAATCTTGCTTTTAAGAAGGAATATGTGAAATGGCTTTAATCTTTATTTTGAAGACATATTTATATTTAGAATCTAAGATTCTTTTGTCAGCTGCTCTTCTTTTCCTTTGTACTGAAGTCAATAAAAGAACTTCACTAGGAAGAATTTTCATTATAGTACCAATATCAGTCAGCAAATAAGTCTCATTTGTAAACTGGCTGATGTTACTGACACACAAATCTGAAAATACTTTTCCAATCAGCTTGGAAAAAACAAATCTCTCAGAAAGATTTCTGAATGTATATTCTGCATTCTGAAAATCTGCTGCAGTAAAGATCATCTGATTTTAGCTTCAGCTTGAATGTGGTCTGGAAAGTGTAGCATATAAGTAAGTAACTTATATGGGTACTCAATAGTTACAATGCAAAAATTATTACACTCCTGAAATATTAGCTGTTAAACAGGAAAATATTTCTTATCTTCCTCTCAGAAGGAAATATATTTGAGTATGATATACATGGGAAGATTTAGTCACACAGCCTAGTCTTAATTTCATCTTATTTTAGTCTCAAAATATTTCTACAAAGTGTTTTCACCTGATTCTAAACAATCTATTTTTGGTATAAAATTGTGAAAAAATTAAAGATAAAAATTACAATAAGATTTCAAAAACTGAGGAAAAAGTTTAGACAACATGGAAAAATATTTGATTTCTAGTTAAAGTAAGTATTTCCCTGTAACAAAAATTTCTATCTTCTTTTATTTAGTTTTGGTACTTTGTAAAAACTCTGATTTTGCCCCAAATAAATAAAAATCCATGTCTTTCTAGCCAAGTTCTAAAAAAAAAAAAAAGTCTGTAAAAAAATTAAAATGTGTCAGTCCTATAATAGGCCAGAGAATAGAACAGCAATTTAGGTAATGGGTTTAGGTTTTCGGATCCTTGCTTCGTCCAAGAAATTTAAAGAGTCCAATACTGATTGTCCTATGATACTGATCAGAATCTTAACTGGAAATTTCAGATCTCCTTTAATAATAGTATTTCAAGCAAGTAGAGTATTGTTTGAATTCTCCAGTGTCTTTCAGTTGTCTGGAAAACAAAAACAAAACCAATAACAATCCAAATTCAGTAGTGCTTTTGCCTTGAGACTTTTATATATTGAAGCATTCTATTTTTATTAGTCAGCACATACTGGCATCAACCAAAACAGAAGAAAATATTTTTTCAGTATCTATATTGTGAAACCTTCAACTCTTTTGCCACCCAGTAATCAGTACAGTCAAGAACATCCCGAGTCTTGTTCCCTGCAATAAAACCCCATGTTTTCTCTGTTAAATCATCAAGCAAGTAGGAAGAAGGCTTTGAAGCATTTACCTGGTTACTGTTGCTTAGGAAACAAGCAGCTCAGTATTAACAGATATTCATCACAGAAGGACCACATTAACTAGTGAAAGAAAAGGTGGCCTCATATGCATTTTCAACAAAATCAACACTTGGATCATTCACTAAGTATAATCCTTTGGGGAGTTATTGCCACTCAATGAAAACTTCAGGAATAATAGAGTAGTTAGTGCTGTCATACTACCCAATAATGCTGTGGAAAATGATACAGTAAGTTACTTACTGATTTCAATTTTAGTGAAAACAATGGCACTTGAAATACTTGATTTAAGTGCAAGGAGCTTTTTTTCAGTTATTTTGAGATAGCTGGCACTAGGAATATTGTGTAGTCTCTGAAAAAAGGTGGATTTTTTTTCAGTGTATGCAAAACTGTAGACAATTGCTTTCCAAAGTTGGTTCCAGTGCCCTCTGCCTACTTTGAAAGGAATATTTATATAAGTAGTATATTTTTTTTGATTGATTAATTTCAGTGAATGCAAAACAATTGTTTCCTTTTGGTTGATGGCATGTAAGATCATGTTCACATCTGCCCCTTGCTCATGTTAGAAGCTGTAATAACCAAGGCACAACCTGATAATAGAGACTTGCCATATAGGAGTAAGGCTATTATGAAGGCTGCTTTAGAAGTGCCACATTAGTCTATACATCTTTTTTAAAAAAAGGTAAACAATGCCATTTTAATGATAAACTATGAAGCTATTGATTTCTAAGATAACCTTTAGAAATTCTATGCAGAGTGTTGGGCACCATGCTCATGAGCATCACATTCTTTTAATTCCATAGGTGTTAAGCACCATTTTCAGTGGTCCTTGTCATATGGGTGAACAATGCCACACACAATCTTAGAGACTGGTTTCCTCTAACCCATCTCACCTGAGAAGCCAAGAGGTTTTTCTAGAAAAATGTCTTTTCAAGACTCAAAACTTCTACTGTATCCTTTCGTTGTTATCCATTGAAGGTGACTTAATTTTCTGCCTTCTCTCACTCCTGTTGGAGCTGCTTGGTTTGCCATTTTGTCCATGTCCTATCTACTTACTAGGACACAAAGTGCTCATTAGGACACATGCTTATTCTCTGAATTTTAGTTACCTATCCCCCTTCATCTTCTTTGGTTCCTTTTTTATTCTTAATCCCTCTTTTTTTTTTAATACAGAAAAATAATGAAACCACAAAACCCCCCCACTCCACAAAAAAAAAACAAACCTAACCAACCAACTGAATAAAAAACAAATTATGAAAAAACACAAGAAACACCTGCAAAACCCAATTTGGGGGATTAACTCCTTTGTTTCTATATATATTTCCAGAAAAATACTTTATCAGATGCATTATGTACTACTAAACAAAACCCAAGCAATTCAAACATTTACTTCTAAGAGACTAGCGTAACAGATAATATTTTTTGTTCCTATTAAACAATACTGGATGAAAATTTCTAAAACAATGTGCTTTGTAGAAGATACTCAACAGACAGGAAATGCAACAAATGGTTACAATCTGTCAAACGTGAAAATAGCTGCTTTTAACAAAGAATGTCCGGCAACCATATTTCTCTACTATTTACCTTAATCCTCTATCTTTAGATTAATATATACATGTATATAATTTAAGAAACAGGTGACTGTTTAACTTTACTAAATCTTTTGTGATTCCTTAATGGAAACAAACCTAATTAAGAAACATTATTGAATATCAGACATTTATGCTGCTTGACGAAGCATAATTTACTGATTTAAACAGCAAAATATGAAACTGTCATAGACTGGTTTGAGCAATACTACCTGCTCTTCTGTTCTTATCTTAAAATAAGGGTCATATTTGCTTAGTGGCAGTGGGGTTACAGCTACATTTTTTAATTTAGAATATCTTCTTACTTGATGGTGTCATTCCTCTGAAGGTTTCAAGATATTGGAAGAAATCAGGGAGAAATTAGAGGCTCATTTGCACAGGGGAATTACTATGTTCTAAGGTGGACTGTGAATGCACAGTGCACCATCAGTTCTATTATTACACTCAAGATGGAGGATCTGACATGTATTTGTAGCAGAAGCACTTAGAGCACTCTGAATGTTGTAGGTATCTCTGGGATTCCTATTACATCAGCAGCTTGCACAAATATTCCAGTGAGATGACTAAAGGAGCAAATATGATATCTGGAAGCACATGATGGAAAGTAAACATACTTAAGAAGCATGGGATACATCTGAGTTTCCTTCTAAAAATACCTTGTGAAACACTCCAAAGCTGCCTTGTGGTACTACCACAAGGAGAAATGTGGCTAACAATCATCCTAGACTGTCCTACAGTGTCTATATATTGTTTTCTGTGGGGCAAACTTTAATTTTCTGTGAAGTGTATGGTTTCTGATTTAGAATATTGAAATAACCCACCATTTTTTAAAAGCAAATCTCTGTAATGCAGAATTGGAGACAGCAAACTTTTGTTGCACTCACAATGGTTTTCAAAATTAATCCATCTTTTCTGATAAGTCAGTATCATGCCCAATAGCTGTTTGATAGCTGTCTACCTGTGATAGCAGCTGACCTTCTGTACTGTGATGCTAACTATAGAAACACAGTTTTGGTTGGATAGTAAGCATCCTGAAGCATTTGAAGACTACAGAAATTCTCTCACTATAATTAGCAGATAAGAACTGCATGATGCATCCTTTAGGCTGAATGCTAACAATTGCAAATAAGCTACATAATAGCCCTTTGGTGAGAGAATGATGCAGTAAACTTTTCTTTCCCTGTCTTTCCCTGTCTTTTACTTGAGAGTCTCTTCTGCAGAGACTCTCAAATAAACATCTGAGGATAATGTTTTATCATTTTTCACCCAGACACAGGTTACAGCCTCTTTTCATAATCTGTTCCAGTGCTTCACTACTGTCATTGTTCAGATTGTTCCTAATGTTTGGTATTTCCCCTGCTGTGATTTGTGCCTACTGGCTTCTCTTGCACCTCCAAGAAGAGTTTGACTTGGTCTTCATGTCCTTACACAGGGTAGCTGTAGGTAGCAATAACATCCCCATAACATGTTCTTAAGACTGAGCAAATCCAGTTCTCGCAGACCTTGTACATTTTGTCTCATCCTCTTAATCTTCTTGACAGCTGTCCATGGAATTCAAACCTGTGTGTCAAAAACTTTCTTGTACTGAGGACCCAACCCAGATACAGTACTCTTGATGTGATCAGTACTGTTCATTAGAGGGAAATAATCACGTGCTTCAGTCTATTGCTCATATTCTTGCTAATATAGCACAGTATGTGGTTGATCACCTTCATTATAACAACATACTGATGACTCATGTCTTCAGTTCCACCTGATTCTTTCCTGGAAAGCCCTTACCTAACCAGTAAGTCACTAGACAGTATTGTTATTCAAGTTTATTCCATTCCAAATGCAGGACTTGTCACTTGACTTGTTGGTCACAAGGATTTTGGCCACTCATTTCTCCACCTGTCATTTTTTTACAGTGGGTGGTGCACCCCTGACACTGACTCTCAGCATTCCCTTATGGTTCTGAAATGTCCAAGCCAGGCCTTCATTGTTAAAAGCAGAGGTAAAGAGCATTTTCTAGGTGTTCTGTCAATAAACTCAATGACTCAGATTTTCCATAGGTTTCCTTTTGCTTGCAAAATACTTTCAGACATCCTTTTTTGGCTTTTCATCTCACTGTATTTCATCTTCATCTGAACACTGTTTTTCTTAACTCCTTCCTGGCATGTGTAGGTTCTTCCCAAGAAGCACACCCCTGCTTCCTCCTTCTGTATATATTGTTCTTTTGTTGCTTTTTTTTTTGTACTTCAGATCAATTCATCAGTACTGCAATACTGGTCTACTATAGTTGCTTGACTTTCTGTACACCAAAGTGAATGATTCTTGTGCTTTGAAGAGCTTTTGCAGAATATCAGCCAGATCTTCCAAGTTTCTTTTTTCTTCAGAGAAGTTTCCAATCATATGCTTTCAAGCCTATCCCTGAGTAAGCTGAAATCTTCTTCCCTAAAGTCCATGGTTGTGATACTCATATTCATCTTGCTCACTTCTCCTAGGGAATTAAGCTCCTCTATCTTGGGAGCATTTTTTTTCCTGCAGTCAAATTTGCTGTTTACCTTACAAACCTTTAAAAGGAAGACTCAGTCTTTCCTTAATCATATACTGAAAATTCAGTGGCCTTCCTCTGACAGCTTACAGATCATTATCTTGCGTCAAAAAATAAACCTTGATGTTCCCCAGACATTTCTTGTCCTCTCCAGTATTGTCCTTCTGGCATATGTCAGCATGATAAAGCCCTCTGTGAAAGCCATGGCCTGTAACAGCAAAGCTTCCTGTAGCAAAGTGTACCACAATGCCACACACTCCATGCTGCTGTATCCCCTGATCCTTACCCACAAGCTCCCAGAGGCTTGTTAGCCTCTCCAAAGAACAGGTCAGTTCACTTAATCTGTTGCTTTGTATAGAGAATGACACATCCAACTCATCTTCCTGGACAGACCATCCTAATGAGAAAGTGTGACAAAATCGTTCATTCCAACAGATTGATGCATGGACCAAACTACAGAACTCTTAAAGGGATGAGCAAATTTCCATTCAAGTCACGTGATCTACGCAAAGAGGATCCTATATTTTATTTCTATTCTGCTGAGCATAAGATAAGCTTTTTATATTATGCAACAGTAAACCAGATGTCCTGTTATTTTTGCTCAGTTTTTTGCCATTTGTAATAAAAGTGTCAGCTCTTCAGAGCATAGTTACTTGTGCATGTGCGTGAAAGAACCTCTGAGAAAATTAACTAGTTCAATTAGACTGGTGTGTTAGAAGACATGTAAGATAATATAATAATATTAGTGCCATGGTTTAACCCCAGCTAGCAGCCAAGTACCATGCAGATGCTCACTCACTTCTCTTGCCCTCCCTCCCAGGAACTGGGAGAAGAATTGGGTAAAAAAAGAAAATAAAACTCTTGGATTGAGGTAAGAACAGTTTAATAATAGGAAAAAAAGAGAAAAGCTACACCACTGTGTTTAGAAATGCTTGCATAAGACAAATGATTAATGCACTCTAGTACAGGAAAAAAAAAGGAATTAAGGTTGTAATAATTTATTACAGTTCACTGGGAACATTTTTAGTGCTTAAATACATCTCTGTTTCAAGATTAATTGAATTATGATTACGCTAATCTATTCCATTCAGGGCTTTCATGTGAGCCCATGGCCATTTAAGGGAAAATTAACATGTTTGTTTAAAACTACCACATTAGGAGTGTAAAAGTTTATGTGCAAGTTTTCTCTTTCTCATGCAGCAAAGAATAGATAATTTTTGATAAAATTTTGACAAGAGTTAATGAAATTTTTATGAGTTTCTAATTTGAAGTATATTAATGTGTCACAGTGGAAGTGCTCTTTAAATATTAAAATTCTGAAAATGTATTCAAAAGCGTATGGTACATCTAAAAATAATTTTATCATCCAAAGTTAACGAGGAAGTTGTGTGCTATGGCACTCTAGTTGTGATGTGTACTGTACTTTTCAGCCCTGCTAGAGACTTAGGCCCAACCAGCTATCATAGGAGACAACTCCCACTAAAACCATCTGCAAGCCGTGGCTTCTGAAGGCAAAGCCACAGGGAGCAGCAGCAGGGAGCATTAAGCAGAAGCATGGTAACGCTGAGCCACTATTGTGGTGATTTCCTGAGAGCTTGCAGAACTTATGTCTGTTCCTTTTTTGATTTAACAAAACCACTTACCCTCTTAACAGCCAAAAGAGAAAACTTCCAAGTGCATTGAACAACAGGGAGTGGTCTTTTAATTGATTAGTAGGAAATGCTGGATCACCTGTGAGTTACAGTTTGTAGAAAATAAGAAAAAAAAATTAAAACTTCAATAACAATGTCAGAAGACAGATTGTTCTTTCTCATCCTCACAAGATTGGCAGTTCTTATTCACATTCTTTCAAACTTCTTGGTGCTTCTGCATTGTGCTGTAAAGAATATGCCTCATCAGAAAGGATTTGCAAATTGAGTCAACTCTATATGTGATTAAGACCAGTTTGCAGATAGTTAAGCAAGCTTATTTATACATATAAGGCCACTGTTGAAGAAATTTTTACAGAGGCAAACAGAAGAGGACAAAGGTGCAAATTCAATTAGTGGGCTGTGAAGTTATGAGTATGTTTAGGATCTATCCATTCTTACGATTTTTACTGGAAAAAAAAGTGGAGGACTTACATTCTTTCTCACAGTGTTTTGGGAAGTTTGATTCTATCTAAGCAGAAAATATATTCTAGGCATACAGCCAAGACAGAGAATGGCAGAAGAGACAACCAAAGGGAAAATGAAGAGAGACTGTCAGAGTGCAGAGTCCAAGAGAGGGGAATTTAATTAGGTAGCAAGCCATTATGTAAACATTTAGATGGGATTGGTGAATATTCAGAATTTAGTTTCTCATCAAAAAGTGAATAGGAAGTGACAATTAGACTACCAACAGCTGCTGAACGGGCAGCTAGAGATATGGAAAAATCATCTAGATAGAGAAGATAAGCATTAAATTAGAAGTTTAAAAACAATAACTGGTATGGGAACTATAATTGGTTTCTTAATATTTTTTTAGTGCTTTTCAGCTGGGAGCAGTTTTCCTTGGTGGAAAGAGATAGTTAAACTAGCATTCTCCAAAATGTTCTTTATTAAAGAAAAAATTTACAATATGTGTGTAAGAGACATTAAAAAACTTGTGATCAGACACAGAAAAGAATAAGTTCATTCCAATTTAGCAACCGTGATAAGCAAACAGTAGAAGTAAAGTAGGCATTTAACTGCTTCTGCTAGCAAATGTTAGTACAAATTCAGCACTTTTAAAGATATTTGGCTTTTAAGCAATTGGGGCATAGATTCATTGGAGATTCCTACACATCCAGCATACAGTTTTTTTACAACAGTAAACATTTCTATCAAATGCATCTATGTCAGTGAGGAATTCTTCACCTAAAATATGCAAATAAACCTCAAATTTTCTGAAACATATATTCTATGAACTAAAAATAGTAAAGATACTGATGTGAATTAAAAATGAATGTGCAGTATCAATCATGGAAGAATTATTTGATGTTGCAGCGCATTGTTAGATTTATGGGGAAGAATGGGAAAAAACTCCTTGCCTTCTCTCAGGTTTGTTTTTTTTCTCAGTGACCCCACGTCTCATAATTTCATTGAAAGACAATGCATTATTTCCCTCCCATTTATATTTCTCCTGCAGACTGATATTTATAGTTTTTAAAATATACCTTGTAATGTTATTTAACTTGGTGCCCAGATGCAGGATGTCTACTTATTCAGGGATTCTTGCAAATACATCACTGTTTCAAGAGTGCACGCTGCAAAGCCAGGTTTAACTGAAGCACCTAACATTTTTAAATTATGGAATGTCTCAATAACATTGCTATGCAGGACAAAACTGAGAATATTGATTTCCAGAATTAAAGGAGTAGATTATTGCTCCTCTACAGGTGGCCTTCTATAAATCTTGAGGGATAGAACGTCTATTAGAGCAATCAAGATTTGAATAGACAAAATATATCTAAGATCTAAAAATATGGCAGTTTTTATATGACTAATGTTGCTTCAGTTTACTAGTCTTCCTCACAAACTATGAAGAAACTTAACAAGATTTAAAACTCCACATAGTAGATGTTCCTAAATAACAATTACCCTCCACCCTGTTTTGATGTGGGGCCAGTTCTCCCCAGGTGTAGAACTGGCCATTTTCCTTTGTTGAACTTCTCAAAATTACTGTGTCCAATTCTCCAGCTAGTCCAGATTCCTTTGAGTGGTAGCAAGAACTTCAAATGAATCAGCCATAACCCCTGTTCTCCATCTGGTATCATAAACTTGATGAAGGTGCAGTCTGTCCAATCATCCAGCTCACACCTGAAGATGTAAAACAGTATTGGCCCTGGTATCAAACCCCTGGGTGCACCATGAGCAACTGGTCTCTGTTTGTGTTGATCATAATCCCTTGAGTTTGACAGTTCAGCCAGTTTTCAATCCACCTCACTGTTAACTTATCCTGCCCATACACAAATACATCTAATTTTTTTTTCAACTTATAGAACAAGGGGAAGTGAAAACATAAAGAATTTAAACATCTTTATATATGTACCATATGACTGCAAATTTTTAAATTTTGTTCCACTTCCCAATACACTTGTTGTTTCCCACCTCACCTCTTCCCTTGTAATATCTGTAGAACAATGACAATTTCAACCACGCTTTCCTCTTTACATTGAATTTTGTAACCAGTTTTTCTCAGATTGTAGAGTGAATATGTTTCTCTGTTTAAAAACTTTGATTTTTTGGTCTATAATTATTCAATAAGGGAGTTCTTTTGCTACTTTAGATCAAGATATATAAAGACTGTTTGTGGTATACATTGTGAATTACACAGATCAAAATGTGTATAATGAGGAAGAGCTGTAATTTAAATTATCCCGGTTTTGAGACTGTCATTTAGCAACTTCTGGCAGAAAGTCATGAGGCATTTAACATCTTGAATAAATAATGCAGCATACTTCCTTTAAAACACACTGATCTATGTAAACAAATATTCTACTACCAGGAAGAACAAGTATAAACCTGCTCTGTTCCTTAGATATTCAGATATCTTTCTATTAGAAAGAAAATTATCTGAATAACCACAAAATCCTATTGTGGATCCTTTCATAGTTTACACTTGTCATCCCATCCTAAATATGTTTTTTTTCTTTCCTTTTCTCCTCATTCCTTGGCTACTTCCTACTCACTACACTGGCATACAGACATGAAGGAATTTTCACATTAGCAAAACCCCTTAGAGATTGTTCTTCATGTACTTTCATGAGTAAAACATGAAATAAAAAACCAGCCAGATGGAATCCTTTGATTCTGTTAATTTCATTTCTGGTTAATTAAGAAAGTTTAGCTGGCTGAAGGATAAAGAAAATATTTTTTTATCTACCAGCTAAAAAAGAAAAATAAAAAAAGAAAGAAAAAGGAAAAAAAAAAGGTGAATTATCATTATGCTTGCAGTTTTGGACAGATTTTAAACACATATGTTAGCCTGACTTAAGAGAGCTTCTAGGGAGAATGTTAAAAGGCCTATTTCAATCATTGGGATCACTTGTGATACTGCAGCACTGGGAAATGTCACAGAACAAATGCATAGGACTGAGAGCACAGGAAGGTACTGAATAAGCTTTATGCAGGAATCAATAATCACAAACACCAGGAGTGTATGTGCTGTAACTGCTACAGTACATTAATTACTTCTAACAATTGGATAAGGAATGAAAACAAAAGGGATACAGAGTAGGAAGAGATTTAAACTCTTGGCTCTAAACAACTAAGGAGAAAAAAAAGAACTTCAGTTGTGCAGGTGCTACAGTTTAATGAGATTGGGGCAAGTACAACATGAATAAAAGACGCCGAGGATTCTTGCAGAAGGAAATTTACTTTTTACTCTACATTTTGTACCAATATCACAGAATTATGTGTAGAGGAGAACCTGTAACAGGAATTGAAAAAACTTTTGAAGATCAGCTGATAAAATATCAGTAGACCATAGAAGACAGACTCTCAGAAGACAGACAGCTTTTAGAAAAGCTATTCTGTTCAAACTTATGTCTAACTAGAAGGGATATGTCCAGCAAAAATGATCAATTAGATTGGCAATTAAAATGAATTATACTGGGGTGTAAAATTAATGTTGAAGGAACTAAGAAAAGTATCACATTTTGAGTCACTGAGGAAAGGAAATGGTAGAAATAGTGGGATTTTTTTCTTTATTTTCCTTTTACTTGTGGTTCTATTAAATTGTTGTTGTCATATTAAGAAAAGAAGCAAGCACAGAAATCTAGGAAGACACAGAGATTTTGACAGGTTTCTAGAAGCATGTTTTGTAAATGACATTAGTTTCTCTTTGAAAATGCTGACTAGATAATCTTTTTGAACAATTAGGCACTTATAGGATGACAAAGAATCAAAAACTTTCAGTGAAAGTTGGATGAAATATTTTTCTTGGACTGGTTTTGAACAGGAATATTAGTGCCTTATGTTTACTTATTTATTTGTAATTTTACTGAGATACTCCAAATATGCCTCTGTCTTTACAATAATAGCAAATTATAATTGCAATAAAATTTCAGCATGATTCAATTTTGCATGTATGTGTATAAATTTGCCTTTCCTTTCAAGTTTTATTCCCAAGACATAGATAATAAATAGAACATTTACTTTCATGATTTGAAGCAATACTACAAAATAAATGAGGTGTTGGTTAATCTATAATGTTTGGTATAAAATTAATCATGACCAGTATAAGAAAAGAATCTCACTATCTATGCCTAGTTTTTGATAAGAAAACCAAGAGAAGCATAACAACAGGATTAGAAATCCTCAATTATTTCTTTTGTAAATGCTGTGTTGAAGAAAATCTCTTTTTAAGGCTAAGACATTTATTATTAAGGACAAAACTAAATGAGAACTGACCTATGAGAACTGACTGCAGTCTTGCTGAAATCATATATAGCTAAAACTCTGCCAGTGTTTTAATCCTCTTTATAGGATATGCTATCTGTGTAAAAGAGCTGCATGGGTTGAAACTTGTTTTTTTACTCTATTGGGTTTGTGGTAATTCTGTGGGAAAAACCACTGTTTTCATTGAGGATCTTATATCAGTGCCATCAGAAACAATAGCTATTTTCTGTTTTCTGAAATTGTTCATGATTGAGATATTAAAGAGATGTGAAATTGTACTCTTAATTTGACCCTCTTTCTGATGAGGTCAATCAGGATTGTGTATGAGTCACTTAAAGAAATGAGCCCTCATGGAGTGCTTTGGAAAATCATATAATTTCTCCATCATTCATGTAGTTAACTATGCCCTAAGGTATAATGAAGTATCATAGGGGTCAAGATAATATAAATTCTGCTTTAGCTGAAGTAGCATCTTGTTTGTTTTCTAAATATATGAGAAGCCATTTTACCATATGAAAGAGAGGGGGAAAGATGGAGAGGACTGGTGAAGAGGAAATAATATTGGTATGCAGATGGACTGAAAAGAGAAACTATAAGTTTGTTTCCAGCTTGTGTTAACTCTGAGAAGGAGTTTTGAAAGAAATTAGAATCTGCTGAGTGTGACTCTGGTGCACTCTCAGGTGGTAGCTCCACCCACTCTCCTTGCCTAAAAGATGCATAAAGGTGAGTTCACCAGAATGTCAGTCAGGAAGCTCAATGTATCATTCTACTTATGTAAAGAAATATGTCCTACAAATAGTTTAGAGTGGCTATCACTTAGTTTATGAATTTGATGTGGAAAGTTGTGACTTGTAATAGATGCATTTTTTATGTTATAAGCAATATTTTACGTATGGTGTGTGTACGTGATTTATTGCTCTCTTGTTTCTCACATCAAATTTCAAGTTGCATGGAGTATAGAATCATAGAATCATCGAATTATTTAGTTTGGAAAAGGCCTTTAAGATCATTGAGTCCAACTTTTAACCCAGCACTGCGAAGTCTACTCCTAAACCATGTTTCTAAGGGCCATATCTTCATGGTTTTTATATACCCTCAGGGAAGGTGATTCAACTACTTACTTCCCTGAACAGCCTGTTCCAGTTTTTCCTAATATCCAGTCTAAACCTCCTTTGTTGCAACTTGAAGTAATTTTCTTTTGTTCTGTTCCTTGTTACTTGGCAGAAGAGACTGACCCTCACCTTGCTACAACCTCCTTTCAGACAGTTGTAGTGAACAATAGGGCCCCTTGAACCTCTTTTCCTCCAGGTTAAACAATCCCAGCTCCTTCAGCTATTCCTTATAAGACTTGGGCTTAAGACATGACACCAGCTCTGTTGCCCTTCTTTGGACTAACTCCAGCACCTCAATGTCTTTATTGTAGAGAGGGATCCAGAATTGAGCACAGATTTCAGGTGTGGCCTCACCAGCCCTGAGTACAGTAAGAGAATCACTGCCCTGGTCCTGCTGGCCACACTATTTCTGATACAGACCAGGATGCCAGTGGCTCTTTTGGCCACCTGGGTGCACAATGGCTCCTGTTCAGTCAGCTGTCAACCACTACCCCCAGGTTTTTCTCACGGGGCAGCTTTCCAGCCACTCTGCCCCAAGCCTATAGCATTCCATGGATTTGTGGTGACCAGACTTGGCCTTGTTGAACTTTCTATATTTGTCCTTGGCCCACTGATCCAGTCTGTCCAGATGTCTTTACAGAGCCTCCCTACCATCTAGCAAAACAAGACCCCTGCCCAATGTGGCATTATCTGCCAGCTGGCTGAGGCTGCTCTCAATCCCTTTGTTCAGATCATCAGTAAAAGGTCTTAAACAGGACTGGCCCCAATACTGTGCACTGGGGAATGCCACTCTATAACATTACAGTTCTGACTGGAAAAGTGAAAATATGTTGCTGAAAATCTGGCAAGGAATTGCTAGATTTTGAGTAAAAATAGTAAGGATATGAGCAGTCTGAAAGACAGCATAGCAACATCGCACTTCAGAAGGCAGTTGATTCCATTGGTCATGAACTTCTGCGAGTGTGACAACATTAAGATTTTTGTCAGACTAATAAGCAAGCAAATAAAAACAAAGAAACAAACAAAAACTCTACAACCAACCAGAGCATAAAAAATTGGCTTTCTCCTCACATCTACAGCACTCTATAGTTTATTTCTCATTATTTGGTATAGACAGTTCCCCCCTCCTTCAAAACATATTTTATCTATCAGAAACCAAAATTTTAGTGAGATGAGTGTACAGCAGAGAATATTTTACATTCTGCTCTTGCAACCCAAGATTTCTGGACTAGCTGGCCTTAGGGCTAGTTTTGCTTCTTGGGTTTGGCTATAAAAAGAATATCAAAGTATTCTCTGCAAGTCAAATAATGACTGTACTCCAGTACAAGAATTACTCTTCTTTTTGTCTTAGAGAAACCTCTGAGTCAATACACACAGCATCAACAAGAGACTGAATATAAGGTTTTGTGATTTGCAGATACAAAACATTTTCAAGAAGTTCTACAGAAAAAAAGTAAAATGTGGGAAACACAAACCAAATCCTCAGCTGTGAGAGAACAAAAGTGGAGATCTCTGAATGTGGTCTGAATGTGCTTCCAGATTTGAACATACCTGCTCTCAGGGACAACTGAAGGAGAGTTTCTACAGTAGAGGAAAAAGTTGGATTGCTTGAAGACAAGAATGCAGTGAGATTCTCTTCTTACTTATCTGAAATACTTCCCTTTACTACAATGGAGCTGTTCAATCATACAATTCAAATGGTATCAAGATCACACTGCAGGCAATAAAGGGAAATCCTCCTTTTCTCTTGAAATAGAGACAAATCTGGCAAGGAGTTCTTGAAGCAATTTCCTTCTCTTATTCTGAACAGAAACCTCAAATCATGACAAAGAAAATTTGCATGTGGTAAGACTTAGTGAAAACTAGAGTCAGGATTTCATACTTGACCTAAAATAAAGGTTTAACATAGATTTTTTTGGATATAGAAATTATCCATTGTAACTTGCTATTAATTGTGTTACAGATATTTAGTTTTCCAACACTTCTATAGAATGGAAAATCTAAAAAGTCCTCATATCATAATTAGAGGAATAGAAATTGAGTAAGCTTGGAAGATTATTTCATTTATTTAACTTGAAATTACGAGCTTAAACCTTGTATTAAAAATATAAAGAACTACATAAAATATCCTATGATGTTGGTATATTGTTAAGATTGGCCATATTTGAGTTGTTTTACAGTTCTTTGTGAAGCAAGGGAAGAACCATATAGCACATGGCATTTTAATATATGCTAGAAATGCTGTAAGTACACTGTGACATGAGGTAAATGTGCCTGAGTAAAATCAGCAGATGAAATTGTTTCATTATTGAATCTGTGTTTGCCCAAAACTATATATACATGTTGGCCTTTCCCAAAAACTAGATCAGAGTAAGAATCAATAAAGAATAGATCCAATTTTTAAAAATCTTTCTTTATTCTATTTCACACTTTCAGTTTGCACCTCCTGTATAACCAAACTTCCCTTTTAAAACCTGGCAGAATGTTGTGTCTTCAGTTCAATGTTGCCTCTTCAAGCATCAGAATCTGTGCTACCTCCTCCTTTTCCTTTCCTCTCCTGGGCTCCAACCAGTGAGTGTTCAATGATTTTTCATGCCAATGTTTTTCACTCTGAATTGTCATTGCTCTTTAGTCTAATGACAACTTGAGCAGTTCCAGACCTTCAAGTTGAAGTAAGATGAGACAAATATATCTTATGTTGTCCAGCACAGAGGTAACATGGGTTTAGGGTGAGTTTAACACATGGGTCTGTGGTTGAATTTCGCTAATTAGAATTACTAGTCTCTTTTCCCTATTTTTCTTCTTTTTCTTTTTTTTTTTTTAACTTTTCTTTTGTGGTTTGGGGTTTTTGTTTGTTTGTTTCTTTGTTTCTTTCTTTTTGATTGGAAACAAAGCAATGAAGACTGAATCTGGGGCAGAATCACAAAAGCACATAAAACATTTTATTATTTCTGAGAAATGAAAATAAATTTATTTGGCTTGATTGAACACTTCATCAACTGTTCATTTTTGGTTTGGCTCACTACAGTCACAAATATTCCAGACATTTATTTGGTACCAGAGGAGACTTAGGGCTTTTGTCTTTCAACTCTTAGGGCTTCCTACACTTGAATTATACTTGTTCAGAAAACTGCATTTAGTCTGGTTCAGAAAGAAAATAAGTAAATTTTTAAAAACAGACAAAAAATAGATTTAACAGAATGATAGAATAAGTTTCAAAATCAGACCAACAAACTGGACTAGCACTGCCTGAAAGATGAGATGTTTAGATTTATTTCAGGTGCATTAAATCTTTAAGTCTGCTAATAATTTTTGGTTCAGATACTATTTTCCACTGACTACATACAATTCAAGATAACAGGACAGAAATTAAACTAGGGAAGATGTATATTGAGGAACTGATCCACCTATCCCAAATAAGATTAATTCGAGAAAAAATGGATAGCATTTTGAGGGAACAAAATATTGACATAGAATATAGTTAGGATGAGCTCAGCAATCTATGATTAGACTTCCCCAAAAGCATTTGCTTTAAAACTCTCAGGAAATCAAACTTATTTCCAGCTTCAAGTGAGAAATATTTTGAGCATTTATTTGATGCAAATTTTATTTTTTCAGCTGCAATGTTCAGTACTCTGCTAACAGAGCTTAGATATTACTTAGGGTTTGAGTTATTAATTAATTTGAGCAATTAATTCAGAGCTCAAAATACATTACTCAGAGTAATGTATTTGATGGATTTTACTCTCTTCAGTGCATGAATTTTCAACAAGCAGGCTATGATTTTTCTCTAATTTATTCAGTATTTGAAATTATTACCCAATAAATATATTTTGAAAATTCCTGGATGGTAAATGGCTTGGAAGGAGATAATTTGAAAATATGTATGTTTGCCACATGGTCTAGAAAAAGTATTTTCCGTAACGGTCAATTTTCTTTTCTACCTAAAAAGCTTTAATTCTTGTCAGGAGAAGAAAAGATATACATTAAAATATTTTTAGATGGTGCACACTCAGAGATTTCTGTTGCTCCCAGTTTTTACCAAACAAATCCTTGAAATTTCAATAGTAATTAAATCCTTTTTTGCTGTTAAATAACTAGGGGACAGTGAGAATCTCATGGGACCCACAAAGCTGACTTGAAATATAGCATAATGTATCTCCAACATAACCAGCTCTTAGAAAGTCATCTAAAGCATCTCTTGTCAATGCCCTTTGTTATATTCTTTTTGAACCATAGACCAAAAAAATGAAATAATTTTATAATGATATTAAAATCTCTCTATATATAAACTGAATATTTTACCTGTTTGAAGATTTTTTTATTTAAACACCTTTTCATTTGAACATCAAGTAACTGAATACTTTTAACTGTGAGTGTTTTTTCTGCTGACTTTTTCACCTATAGAAACATGAAACAGTTTATTCTGTAAAGGGATATTTTGTTTTGTCAGTACCTTTTCCAGTTCCCTCATTGTCCTAAGTTTTCCCTCTGCGTTTGCATTACAACCTGTCTGCGTTGAGAAAAGCCAGAACAGAATTATTCTTGTGTCCCAACAGAGAAAGGATCCCAGATCAGATGTCTCCTCCTGGGACCTCTAATCTAGAGCTCAATGCACACATTAAAAAGTGAGCTCTCTGCAAAATACAGTGGTCAGCATTTTTTTTTACCAAAAGCTTAGAGGTGTGACACAGAAATCTAAATCTCTGTGGGGTGAATAGATCTTTCACAGCTTGCAAGAGCTACTGCAGATAGAAAAGTAAAATAAGGCAACAATGACACTTTCATCCATGCTTCAGAAGGAGTAATTCTTGCTGAGTTTTTGCTTTTTTTAAAAAATAAATTATAAATCAGACCCCTCTTTTTTAATAAAATATTTAATATTTTAATATTTCTGGGGTCTTTTTTCCTGCAAAATTATTGACATAGCCAAGTATATATTTTGCTTAGAGTTCTGCTTGCTGCTACTTTGTTTAAAATTGCTTTTAATGAAGTTATTAAAACTCATGTTTTTATAAAAAATAATCAAAAATTACATATTGTGAAACTAAGCCTTAAAGCATCTAAGGCACTCAGTGAATCTGTCTTCTGATCTAGATGTGTTGAGTCTGTTCCTGAAAAAAATAGATTAAAGGCATTTTTGAATTACATTATAATATTAAAAGTTCAAATATTAAATTGCATTTTGATATGTATGCTGATACATAATATGTACTAAATTGAAAAAGTTAACAAAATTATTCAACAATTTCACCCATATCTTTTTTGTCATTCCTTCCTTAGATATGTGATCCAGTGAAGGAAGCAGAGAGATGTTTTTGTTGTCATCTGACTATTTGAAGAAAAAAAATTAAAATTTGTTTACTGATCTACAAAATCCTCATGATGTTATTAATAAAGGCTACATCAATTTTCTTGTTTTTTCTCCATGGGAAATTGTGGAACTCAACTACTCTGTACAGTCTTCAATGCTTTTCTGTTTCCTCTCAGCACAGCTCTGTGGTGAAATCAACAAGGCAGATAATCCCCCACTGTAAGAAAGCCCTCTAGATGCTGCAGATTAATGTTCAACATCTTCAACCACTGCTCCAGGTAAGTAACATTTTACTGACTTTTCTGTACTCAAACTCTTTTGAAGCGTTCCCTGACTTGCTTCTGTGCTACAGATCACGTTACAATGGGTTAAATTGAATGAGAGGCTATTTTGAACAAAAGAGGTGTAAAAGATTCAGGCTGTCCTTTTCTGATGACGGAAGCATATCTTTATGAAAGACCTGAGTGGGATTTTTGCAAAATTCCATTATTCATTTCAGTGCTCTAATACAATCACTGTATGAAGCCAGCAATCAATAGTTTAGCATACAGCTTTGATGAACTGTTTCTTCCTGCTTCCAATTCATACCTTAAAGAGGAGCTTTGCCTGTGGAGTTCACTGTGCCCAACTAATACACCAATTAGCTACTGTGACAAGGTTCTGCATTATCAAAAATCAAAGCTTTCCATAGAGAATAATCTTCTTATTGTGGAAAGCTGGTCAGGGAGGAAGTCAATGAAAGACCAAGGATATATAGGCTCAGTATTAATCTCAGTGTAGATTATACACTTTAAATAAGGATAGGAAGAGCATAGCCTCTGGACAGGACAGCAGTATCTTTTTGAAGCAAGCTACTGAAAAAAACCCCACTTAAAATGTTTAAGTGATTAATGCTAAATAGTGCACACTGTGATTTCTTTCAAAAAAGAGATTTTTACATCCCAGGATTTTGGTTGAGAAAGTGGTCTGAGTTATTAGAAAAATGATAAGGTCTGTGGGATTTATATCTTTACTTATATTTTGATTAATAATTCCGTTATTATAGCATTTTAAAATGTAGTCACTCCATTTTTTAAAATACTATTATGCTTAAGCAGAAATACAATTGCAGAAGTTACAGTTCTCAGGTGGAGGGTTGACCTTGTTTGGCTGTTAGAAGCCTGCCTAGCTGCTTTCTTACTCCCCCTCCTCAAAAGAACAGGGGAAGTAAACAAGGTTGGAAACATTATGCCTCATGAGGACCACAGAGAGATTGCTCACTATTTACCATCATGACCAAAACAGATCAGCTTGGGAGAAATCAATTTAAGGCATTTTCAGTTTAAATAGATTCAGATAGTGAGAAACAAAAAAATTAAAGCACCTTCCTACCTTCCCCCCAGACTCATTCCTTTATTCCTTTATTCCTGACTCCTCTATTTCCCTACCTCCAATGAATGCAGAGGGGTGGCGAAATGAGGGGTTAAGGTCAATCCAAAACATTTCTCTCTGCTTCTCATTTCTCTTCCCAGTTTTCCCTTGCACTACTGTGGGTGCTTTCTATGGGCTACTGTTCTTCAGGATAATGCTGCTTCAGTCTTGTCTCTCCATGTGATCTAACAAATATCCACTTACTCCAGTGTGTGTTCCTCCCTGGCCTGCAAAGATAACATCTTCCCCCTCCTTCTTCACTGACCTTCGTGCCTCAGACTTTATTCCTCCTCACTTTTCACTGTCCTCTGTTTCTTTTTTTTATCCTTTCTTAACGTTTTCCCAGACACGCCATCAGCTTGGCTGATAGGTTAAGCCATGTCCTGTGGAGGGTGTGATGCAGAACTGTCTGTATCTGGTCATGTCCAGCATGGAGCAGTCCCTGGCCTCTGCTCAAAGAGGAATATTGTAAAGCTGATGCTCTGGTCAAGGAAGATTGATATGAACCCCAAAGGTATTACAGAGCACTCAAAATAAGCTTTTCTGACCAGCCCTCTGCCTCCTTCATTGTAGGCTATATAGAAAAGATATGGCACATATTACCAGCATATGGAAAATCAGCTATGTTCATGAGTTGCTATTTTTAAATTGGAAGAAACTTTTCTCCATTCCCCCCTTTGGCAGACTTCCTCAGTTTTGTGGTATTTATCTTCTGACGTAGAAAAAAAAAACTGATTAACAGGAGCAGAATATGACAGTCCAAATTATTGTGTGATCACACTAAAAAAATTAGAGCGTTAAAACCTCTAACACAGAGGGCTTGGGCTGAAATTTGACCTGTGTCTCACAGCTGTGCCCCAGTTAATGGGGATAAAATTAATAGGGTTAGTTACTCACTTCTGTTCTTGTGGTCTGAAATCTGACCAGGTTAACATATATATATATATTTTGTTTGGGTGCATTTGCTATGCCTTTCATTCCTGTAAGTTTTAGAGTTGACTGAACATAACTGTTTCACATGCTGGCTTTTGACTTAATGTATTCCAAACAGAAAAAATATTTGGCAGATTACCCAAGAAATGGAATCTTCTTGCCATGAAAATTGAAATCAGTCTCTGGCAGATCGCATATCTAATGGTGAAACGAAGGAAAACTAATTGTTAGGAAACGTGAGCGTGAAAATTTCCCATTAACTCACTCACACAACTGGAGAAGAAGGGCTGCTTTACTTGCTTAAGAATTTCCCATGTTTGGTAAACCCTGAACTGGAAAGCATGTTTTGACAGCGATGAGGTAACACTTCTCAATAGAGCCTAGACAATTTACAAAATCAGTCTTTCCTTGATAAAAAATGGAGGTCAACTACTATCATTTTTCTTGTATGTCTGTTAATTCCCTGGGCAGTTTGCAGTAAATTTCCTTTCCCTGCTCTTTAGTTGTTTGAAGCATTAGACTATTTTCTGGACTATGTGATGCTGGGTTATATGGACCAACCGAAGACTTTATTTTGGAGGGAGAAATACTTTCAATTACACTTGAAGCAGAAGCTTTACTTGTAGTATCCAACAGAATGAAATGTGTGATTTATATCAGATAGTAGGTCAAGGACTCGTACTTTACACATTCAAGGCATAACCAGTTCTCATAATTTTCCTTGGTCTCTCAGAAATTCTGACATGTTTATTAATTTTTTATTATTTAATGTTTGTTCACTGTAAACTTAAGGCACCCAAAATCTTTTTATTCCATGAGAATTCAAAATAGGGTCAAACGTTATGTTAATGTGACAAAGAGAACAAAGTCTCTGCTTTCTTTTTTTTAATCTTCAGGCTTCCAAAATATCAGCAACCTATTTTTCCAATGCCTTGACCTGCTTTGCACTTGCCCAAGTAGGATTAAAATTACTGGAGAAAGTAACTTTATAGAAGTGTGTATATTTATTGAAAACACAAAGACAACCTAGGGACCTGTTTTGCATCTCTTTTATGTTAAAGCATAATATTTAAGCAATTTCTAGCTCAGACATTATCGAATTAATTTCTTAACTTTTCTTAAAATATATTTATCAAGTGAAACCAATAAAAATCCCTTCTGTTGGTGCACTAACCCAAGGATCAGTATACAAACAAAATAAACAAAATTACTTCACTAAGTCAAATTACAAGATTTCTACCAACATAGCTAGATCAGTTTCTAAGTCGAATTTTTTTTAGATTGGTACAATTCTTTAATATACACAGGCACAGATATCTGTGTGCAGTAGAAATTTCTGGAAAATATTACTAAGAAGTATGTTTTATTCTGAATTATAATTCAGATATCTCTATGTATTTCTTGTGAATTTAACCCCTGGCTCATGCAAGGTGACAAAGTGGATATTTGCTCAGATTAGAATTACGTCTATGATTCTTTAATCATACATGATTTATGATTTCAAGTGAAAGATTTTACTCCAAAATAAATCACTAAGGTACTTTTAAAGGCAAGCAATTGGACTTGGCACGAGGTGTTTTAGAGAATAGATAAAAACTAAATTACATGTGAAATTGTGAGTGAAATGAATTCACAGATGTCTGAAAAACAGAAGGTTGCCTAACAATTCCCCAAGTTTACTAACCACCTTGCCTAGGATGTATGTTCTTTCTTGGAAAGAAGCCAAAACAGCTATGCCTGCCAGTCTGGGTTCACCACATTGCTAGGGTTGTATTTGAAAACTTTTAATGAAGGTGAGAAGGGAAATGTTAGGCACAGTGTCATGGTGCTCTTAGGACAACTCTGAAGACTCTTCTTATCCCTGGATACAACAGAATAATCTGCATTTACACAGTGGAAAATCCATCCTGTCTTTCAAACAGGGGTAGGAGAGGGAACCTCGAAGTCTGTGGTGATCACTAGGGCTTGGCTTGATTCACCAGAGATTGACACTGTAACATTATATTATGTTATTTGGATGAAAACAATTTACAAATTAAAAGTTTGATCCAAAGAGAAAACTGATAAAAAAAGTCAGAATTAATGAGATCCTTCAGAAGTCAAAATACCACTAGTATATACTGAAAAATTATTTAAGATGATTGAGAAATACATACTTTTATAGCATGTTTTTCATGTTGCATTGGTTAAGTGAATCAAAATCATATCTCTGTATGGATGAATTGCTTCTTCTCTTGCCTGAAATTGTTTGGGATTACTCAAGCTTTAGGAGATCTCTTTTTTTTTCTATTTCCATGTACTTAAAACCAGGATGAACAGAAATAATGGCAGAGACCTGTAATATTCACTGCATGCCCTTTCCCAGCTGACTGCTTACTTTGAAACCATTCCCAGCACCGCTGGCTATGCCCTTTAAGCAAGCTCTGAAAAAGCAGATAATGCCTACGCTGCCTGAAGAGCTACTTCCCTCTATGATTCTTTTATTCCAATAAAGATACAAGGTAAATACAAAACAAGGTGAAAACAGAAATACAGAGCTTTACTTTCCAACTCACTACCTACAATTTTTCCTTGCTTATTTTTCAAAACACTTTTTTTGCTTTACCTGGAAATGATTATCCAGAAATAAAAACTAAATAAAACATTAGTAGGTCACAGAAACTGTCAGAAGCCAGTCTCTTCTCCTTTGAAAGAGCTGCTGTGCAGTGTTTGCTATTGAAGTCTACAGTGCCCATGGTTTGCATGTTTGAATGCCCTGCTGGCTCTCCAGAGCAGAGCAGCAGGTGGAGCAGAAGGAGAGTGTAACTTACATAAAGGCACAAGCCAAACAAAGCTGCTTGGTCTAATTTTAAGCTTACAAGAACTGAAAATGTTTCTTTTAAATATATAGGTTAGGTTTCTGGAAGTATAAAAGATCTATTCCATTTTAAGAACTGATAAAAAAGTTCACCATTTCAAAACAAGTTATTAGTATTTTTTTTGTAAATTAATTGTTTATGAAACATTAAATACAACGCTGCTTAGACTTGTCCTTTGAATAATAGACCTGGCCATTTGCGTACCTGCAATGGATTTCCATCCATTTGGACCTTAAAAACATCTACAGGGTTTATAATATCTAATAATTTTTTATAAGATAGTTACTTAAAGGTTTTTGGCATTTTCAAGGAAATACACATGCAGAAAAACCACTGCATCCTATTACAAAAATCACACAAATTCTGAATAGTAAATTACTCGTTCTTTGATTACATATGGCAAATTTTTCACCATGTTTGTGTTAAAGAACTCAGTTGTGCAAACACTTTCAGTATTCTTTTTAAAGTTTCCAAGTGATGCAGGACTTCTTAACTAAAATGTATTTATTCTATTTTCACAAAAGGAAGAGTCTGTAAAAAGTTAATTGATGTAATTGATGTAATCCTTTAATATCCTAAAATGCTACATCTTTTTCCAAAGTAATCTCTCATAATAAAAATTTGCTGTCTATGAAAATCACTCAGCTTTGCTTGTTGTATCACTCTATTCTTACGAATGGCTAATGATGAAGTAGAACATAGGCAATACTGAGAATACTGGCTGTCATCACTATATATGTAAATTTCATCTATTTAAAATTCTTGGTTTATGCCAAGGAAAATGAAATTTTAGGGATTACGGAACTACAAAAACATGTGTATATACAAACACACCTGGACTCACATACCACTTGTTCCATTGACCCTAAAATCCATTTTGGTAAAAACCTGGATATGCTTGTGCACAATATAATCTTTTCATATTTTCACAGTAATGACCCAATGATCTTTCCTCCTCAAAACCTTCTACTTTTAGTTAAAATTTTGAGTTTAGGTGTGGATTTTTACTTATTAGAGAGGTATTACTTCTGAAGTTTTGTTCTTCCCTCCAAAGGAGGAAAGTGTCATATACACAAAGGACCCATATGTGATCTTCCACCTGAGCAAAATTAATGACCACAAGTCTGAAAATTCCAGCACACTGGCATCTTCAAACTCTGTTCTTACAGTTCTGCTACACAAGTTGAGGTTTTTAATGTTTTATACTGATAACACACCATTAAATTTCTGAGCTCTTTATGCAAGATTGGACAGTTATCACATAAATTTCTGTGTAAACTAAACCAACATAAACAAAAAAAAAACCAAATCTCCACTATGACCATCTCAACAATTCACAATACTTAGATCAAGCCAAAAGGAACCTCATATAGACATAGCTGAAGGCATTGAAATACTCACCGTTGTAGTTAACATCTCAGAACAAAATACTGAGTAAGACAGAGAAAAATAAAATGGTTTTAAATAAAGCCGAGGATAAGGGCAAGATTTAATATCTCAATGTCAAAACATTTTCATATAAGTTACAATAACTGGGAAAGGAAGTCTTTAAACCTAAGAAATTAATGGTTTATTTTTGAGAAAAACCCCAACATTTTAAGAAAGATACGTACAACCAAGACTCTGACTTCACCTTAGCTCTGGTTTTTTATGATGTCACAAAATAAAAACATCACAAACATTACAGTATCTTCTCATGTACTATGATTTTTATTTTTAAAGGCATGTATTATTCCCTTATAATAAAGGCTGTACTGCTTCATTTCCCTAGCACAGGTTTGTTTAGAAATGCAGCGCTGTGGTGATGCTTCCCAAACTAGTGCGTAGATACAAACACTTTAAAATGCTATTCTTTTAGGTGTCGAGTAATAAATCTTTTCAGCATTCAGGAACAATTTCTTTCACATCATTAAAAGCAAAAGAACATTTTTATGTGCAGACTACTTAGAAAGTAACCTATATGCAAGGAAATCCTCAAGGTCAGGTGATTGCATTAATTTTATGTCACAACACAAAGGTAACTACTTCAGAATTATTCATGCTCTTGTTTTTAAATGTTCTTTCCATGCTCCCAGACATTCAATATAATGAATGCCAGTGGTTAGCTGTATTGCAACCTATTTTCTAGGGACTTTATTTGTTAAAAGAATCATAATAATTCGAACTCTGTAAAAAAGTCCACAGATTTTATTATTTCACTTGTAATGTCAACCAGAAAAAAAAAAATGGGCAGAGATTCTATTTTGAAGTCTCAGTTTTAAATTTGGTCGTAATTTGAGAACTTACAGCTTATTTGCAAATATTGAAAAGGTTTGTTCTGTCCTTAAAGTGTGAATTGGCAATTTTAGGGAAGACCTTATATGTTCTTCTTACCTTTTGTTTAGTAGTAAAGCAGCAAAATACCACTACATTTCAATACAAATAAAAATGTCAAAGAACAATGTAAAGCATTTTCATCTCTGTAAATGACATGACATGAATGACATGTCTCTACTTAATATTTTTCTTGTTTGTACTTTTTGCTTGTTCAGTGATCCACACAAACATGCATTTTCTCCAAGTTAAATCACCTAGTCTAACCCCCAAGCCATTTGTTCCAATTCCAGGTGTGTTTTTACTTTTACAGTATTTGAAGAACTTCAGGCACAGGCTAAGGAATACACAGGGTAAATATATACATAATATTGGGTGGTTTTGTATCTTCCTGAACCATAAATTTTCAGACAAAGGAAAATATTGGCTTAGGCAACTTGACTTTCAACTGTTCTATATCCTTGAAATCAGAATACACAGGATTCACGTGGACGTGTGAATGTGTGTACTCCATGTGATATCCATGGTCAGACTTTAAGCAAGTGAAAGCCGATACGTGAGTTTTGAGAGAAATATCTATTTATTTCCCAGCTGCTCTAGTTTCTGCTACTTTGTGTTTTTCATCATAGTATTCAGTCCCACAGAGCACATCACCTTTAACAGACTGCAGAGTTACTAGATAACAGCATGTGCCAATTTAAAATCAATCAGGTCTGTGTCTTACCATGCTCCCTTCCCTTCTTTTACCACTTCTCATGAGCAAAGGTCTAGCTAAATTATGGCAGCAGCTGGCAGGGAATGAGGAACAAGTTTCTTTAATGATGAAACTGAGACAGCAGTTTAAAGCAGACCAAGGAGTTCCCTCTGAGGGTTTGAAACAAGAGCATCAGCAATGGATGCAGATCCATGGGCACCTTAGCTGAAGGTGAATGACCTTTTGGCATCCTGGGAGGAAGTTCTCTCACAATAGGGACTCATTTATTAGTGATACATCACTGTCAGAGAAGGAAAGTGTTCAAGATGATACTTCTGTAAGGCCCTTTATGTCCACAAAAAGCAGCATTAATCATTGTTATTTCCTGTTTAGTGGTGTGCCAGATATAATGACTGTTCCTCTTTACAAGTATTCACACCTTGTCCTTGTATTATGGCTATCTGAATTTATTCTTCTTGCAGGCTTTACAGAAGAAATTGAAATGTTGAAAGCACCACAGTGGGCAGACAGTCAGGATGGCTAAACAGGCAGGGAGATGCTTTCTCAGAGATGCAGGGAGGAAGCTGTGTGGGAAAGCAGCAGAGGAATGACAAAAGTGAGGCTGAATGGAACTGCAAACTGCCATTTTTTTTCAAAAATGAAAAGAATCAGAGTATTCATCCAAGATCTGGGGCATCTGCATATGTCTACTTTCTTTGCTGCACATCTGCATTTAGATCTTCATTTCCCATACCTTGATTAAGTAGTGTAACATTAGTTGTCATAAACTGGACTTTACTCACAGTTTGAAGATTTCACTTTGACTCTGAACGCTTAGCTTGATTTTGAAAGGGTGATACATTAACCCACTATTTGAACCCTAATTTTTCAATGGACATATGTATGTGTTGTACTAGTATTTGACATTCTTACCAATACTAATGCATGATACCAATTTAGTTGAAAATATGAAAAGCTGTAATTCCTGGAACTCACTTGTATTAAACAGTGATGGACTTGTCAGAGGACTACACAGTCCTCTTGTTTGTACTGCCCAAGGTTACACATTCCACCTGACACAAGTAACTTGCCATCTCACAGCTGAATAAACATCCATCTGGGAGCAGAAATAAGACAGCAGAATAAAACAGTTTTGCTGAAACAAAAACTTTTCATTTTTTTAACACCAAGACTTAATTCACTGAAGTTTTTTTCAGAAGAAAGTTGAAATAAATTTTGCATTTTATACTTAATTTCTCTAAAGTCAGATTAGAGAATGTTTGAGTGGGGAAGGGCAACTGGAATGGGGAAGATCTGAAAGAAACTGGAAGATAAAGCTGGAGTTTACACCAAATTAATCAGGCCTAGAACTGGATGCAGATGTTTCCAAAGTAAACCCAGGTGAGCAGAAGGCTGGCAAGGGAATAACCTTGAGGTTGTTGTGCCTCCAGAGCCCAAATATCTGTTTGTAACTATTCCTCAGTGGTTAGCAAAAGGCTCAAACACTCGTATTTCTTTATGCATTGCAGCACACTAATGTCAATAACCTACTATTGTCACTGGCTTTTATGACAATTACCGGAAGAAGCCAAAGAGTTAAAATTTTTCAGTCCAGGGGTGGACAAATTATATGCATGATTGCACTTGTTTTGACTGGGGTGGGGTTAATTTTCTTCACAGTGGATGCTATGTGGGACTGTGTTTTTGATTTGTGCTGAGAACAGGGTTGATAATACAGACGTGTTTTTATTATTGCTCAGCAGGGTTTACATAGAGCCAAGGCCTTTTCTGCTTTTTGTGCTTCCACTTTGGTGAGGGAGTTGGGGGTGTGTGGGAGGTTGGGAGGAGACATGGCCAGGACAGGTGACACAAACTGGCCAAAGGGATATTCCAGAGCATGTGACATTGTGCTCAGTGTATAAAGTTGGGGGAAGAATGAGGAAGGGGGGGATGTTTGGAGTGATGGTGTATTGGCCATGTGATGGAGCCCTGATCTCCTGGGGATGAGTGAACTACCTGCCTGCCTATGGGAAGTAGTGAGTCAGTTTCTTGTTTTGCTTTGCATCTGTGCATGACCTTTCCTTTCCCTCTTAAACTGTCTTTATCTCAACCCAAAAATTTCCTATCTTTTACCCTTACAATTCTCTCCTGCTGGTGGGGCAGTGAGCAAGCAGCTGTGTGGTACTTGGTTGCTGGCATTAAATCAAAAGAATTATGTATTATGATGGCATAATCATAATACACCCTTTTCCTAAAGTTTGTTCTTTAAAACAGAAGGAAAATAGATGTTATATTTATTATTAGTAGGCATTCATTGCACAGTAAATGTGTCCCCAAAATTTAGATATTGACCCCTTACAAGCATGCATTTTCATGTCTTGTTCCAGTGTATTTTGTGGTAACACTTAATTTACATGTCCATGTCAAGCCACTTCAATGAAATTCCTGAACAATTTCTTCCATGAACCTGTGTCAGGGCTGACTTTGCAGCAGTAATGCCTTTACTCTGTAGAATCCATACAATCTTTGTTTTATAGATATAAGAATGCACAGGCTTGCAGGAGATTGAAAGAAAGGTTTCATCATATAGCTGTGTCATATGTCACTGACACCAAACTTTCTACAGCATATACTACTCCTTATGTTCTTAAGAATGGTACAGAGATGAAATACTTTTTCTGAAAAAAACATATACAAAAAATCCAGTAAAAGTTTTTTTCTGAATCAAAACATAGTGCTGAAGTCAGAGAGATTTGAACTGTGCAAGTAAATGAGCCATGAAACCTAAGCAAGCAAAGAGGAGAAAACAAAATATTAACTTTTTGCTCATTAAGGGATCAGATATTCTGTGCAGTGAATGTAGGGATAGTTCTGTGAAAATTGCAGTTTACATTCTGCAATTTAGTTCTGTATCACAATACATTTGCATACAGCAGCCAAATTAAGCCAATACTAACAAACTTAATTAAGACAATCAGTACTTTTCTGATTGATACTGTACCTACTGCGTATTCTTATGTATAAATGGTGTTTGCAGCTGCCTGATACAGAGTTGTATGGCACCCTAGCACTTGAAACAGATATTTTAGAGCATCTACAAAGTAGGCAATGGTATGAATCAAAGTTATTCCTGAAATTCAAATTTTTCCATAGGCACTCCTAATTTTCTGTTTAGACTGTTTGCCTGTCTGGTGTGTCAATATGCTCTGCTCAGAATAAAGCTGAAGAGTGCAGGCAGAAGAGAAGGTATAATAGGCCCTGAAACTTATCTCCTTAAATAGACGCATTTCTAATTGCTCCATTGACAGCTCATAAACCTGAGAAGCTTAGGAGGGTTTTAGGCTCTGAAGAAATCTACCTCAGAATAGTTAATATATTAAAAGAAAAAAAAATCCACACGCATGAGAACATAGTAAAATAATTCCCATTTTAGACAATTGTGGGTATATATGACTAAAAGAATAAGCACATACTCTTAAAGAGTGAAATATCATACAAATTTATAAAGACAGCTGAAATTTTAGGACCATGTGAAGACTCTAAAAGGGCTTCTCTCCTGCAGATCCAATATCCTACTCCTCTTGACAGCTGCAGGGACTTGTGTTTCTAATATAATTTGACTTCTGATGATACAAGCCACAGTGCTGAGATGGGGAAGAATAACAAAGAACTTGTTGGAATTACATCCTTTCCTTTCAAAGACATGAAAGAACCTGCAGAACATTTTCAACCAGTACCATGACAGCAATGAAACCAATGTTTCTTGAAAATCAATAGTGTGATGAACACAGAGAGTGGAGAAGCAAAATTGTTGAGTGACTGTTTAAAGGTCTTTCCTTATACTTTGCACAACTAACAGTAGTATGTGGAATCTCTATTCTCTAGTATGTGAATTAAGTAACTTTTAAAATAAAAAAAAATCACAGGATCTTTCTTATGCTGCAGTGACCAAAACTCCCTCCAGATCTTGAGGTGAGGCCACCCCAGTGCAAAGCAGAGCAGGACAATCCCCTCCCTTGCCTGGCTGGCAGCGCTGTGCCTGATCTCCCAGGACATGGATGACCCTCCTGGCTGCCAAGGCACTGCTGACTAAGGCTCAGCTTTCCATCATCGAGGATCCCCAGGTCCCTTTCCCATGGTAGTACTTTCCAACCTCTCCTTTCCCAGTCTGAACTTGTATCCAGGGTTGCCCCATCCCAGGTGCAGAATCCATCACTTTGCTTTGTTGGACTTCACATGGTTGGTGATTGCTCAGTCCTTTAATTAATATGGTCTTTCTACAGAACATCCCTGCTTCCATGGGATTCAACAGCTCTTCTTCTTTTGTATCATCTGCCAACTTTCTTGGTGTCCCTTGAGTCCCACATCCAAGTTGTTCATGAACATGTGGAAGAGGCAGCCATAAGAGTTCCACCCTGCCACTCCCTGTAGACTGGTATTTTAGGTCCTTTACTGGCAATAAGTACTGTTGGGAGGAAAGTGTTAAAAGGGGAAGAATGGCAAAGAGGATAGTAAATTCGCTCAAGGGGCCTTGCAACTGGAAATATTAAAGCCTGGGAAACATTAGTGTGGGAAAACTCCATTTATTATGCCTAATGCAGTGTATCCTCTGTTTTGAGAAGTAGAATTCCTGTGTAGAGACAACAATCTCACCAACATGCTTGAGCCACCTTTTGAGAGAGATCAAAAGCTCAGAGTGTGGTGATAAACTTTGGTGTATAGTGACAAACTGTGGTGTGTAGGGACAAGCTGTGGTGTGTAGGGACAAACTGTGTTTTGTGGGGAGGCCCTTGGACAGACGGGAGCAGGCAGCAGGTCCCGCTAGGACTTCCTAACCCTGTGGGTGCATGTGTCCCTGCTCTCTGTGTCTCTGCAGCCCAGCATGGGCTGGGATGTTGAGTCAGAGAGGTAATGAAATAAACCTACTCTTTGCATTTCAGCTGTGGTTCTGTGGTCACCCTGGTTACCTGCATGTGTTCATTCACACAAACGCTAAGACCCTGCAACTTGTTGGACCAGAAAGAAGAATTTAAAAAGGGGATTTGCCCTTTCTAAATGTGTTGTGACCACTGAACTATGCGAAATTAAAAGAAATCTACTGAAACCTCAGTGCTACTTACTCTGGTGATGGCAGAATTTAGGCTCTGAGTAATAGAATAATCTCTATCTCTACAACATGTTCACCTGCAAGGCAGAATATAATTGTCTTTTCTCTAGTATTATGTCTCACCTTTTGTAATTTATCTTTGACCTAAATTTACCTGATCAGCAATTGAATGCTTACATTTTATTATACAAACTCGTTTCTTTGTAAATGTTTTTGTTTGTTGTTCTTTTTTAATGCCTGCAAAAACAGGCTTCTATCCCATGTATGCTTTATTTCTTTCGCTTAAACACTGAAAAATATTATTGTATGACTAGTCCTCCTTTTTTTCATAATTTGAATCATATCAGCAAAATGTAACAGAGATAGTAGATCTAATACACTTTAAAATATTCATTGAAGTCATCCAGTTTCAGCAAAATCTATTTCTATACAAATGTTAATCCTTTCTAGGGTTGTTACATCTTAACCCATCTTGCCATGTTTAAACCCCATTTAAGTATGCAATTTTAGTGTTTTTACATTCTCAGAATCATTGATGTGTCAGATAGCACATTTGCTATGTTTCTTAGCTGTCATTTCACAGAGGAAAGCAGTAGTTTAATTACTCATAGTTATTAATAACATATTTTAGTAACTAAAACGGACAAAGGATGTCTTTCAAGAAGGAGAATTGCTATTGTGAACAGCATCATAGCCAAATCATCAACATGGTAGTGATTCTCAGGTGGATGTTCAGTTACCTGAAAGGCAGTGATTGGATCAGATACCTCCAGGGGTAGAAGTTGCTGAGTCTGGCGGTAGGTCACCAGGTCCAAGGTGTCTGAGGAAGAAAGCTGAACCAGTCTGTTGAGAGATTGCTAATTATTAAGGAAATAGCATTGCTGTTTCTCTCTGCCCTCAGGGAAAAGCCAGCACCAGGGCCATGTCAGAGATAAATGGCTGTTAAGATCTGCCTGCAGAGGGATTCAGCATGTGGAGGTCAGTCTGAAGCAGGTGATTTTGAGATGAGGTGATTTTTTATTTCCCTTCTGAGAAGGCCATCCAGCAAACTGATGTCTGAAGAGATATCCTGTTTCCCTTTGCTAACTCAGCATGAATGGTGGATTATTACACAGTTAAGTACAGGCATTTCACTCACATCTAAGGACAGCTCACACCACTGAGTGGGAAAAATTATTTTCCTCTTCTAGTAGCTTAAGCTATGATATTAAAAAAAAATCAGTACTTGAATTATAGAAAATCTGCAATGCACAACTAGAAAATAAATCAATAAAATATCTTTCCTAACAAAATATGCAGTTTATTACAACACTGGATTCTATATTGCTTTTTCCTGAATAGAAAGAAGGTGGATGTCTCTATTTCATATCAGCATATTTCTATCTTGCAATAAATTGTATCTATAAATGATTTATACTGTAACTTGTCAACAGAGGAATGTGCACTGGAAGCAAGCAATGCATGTGTATATATAAAGGGAATATACACATATTTGTACTATGAAAGTAAAAGAGGGGTAGCAGATGACCAAAAGGATATATAAGGTAAGTCTTTTGCATAGCTAGTCAAAGAAAACAGAAATAACAGGAACAATAAAAATATTTTACAGAGAAATTAACTATAATTTTATAATAGCTGTTTTTAACATACACATAATAATGAAATTCTCTTAGTCTCCTGTAGAAAGAGGTTAATTGTTTTTCAGAAAACTCTCATGAGGTATTATTAAAATGGGGCATTTAGTAGGGAACTAACAGTAAAAATAAATATGTATGGTAGTTCACTTGTCATAGAGAAATTGCATAAAATTGCTCAATTATTTCTGATCAGCAGAAAATTCAGGTAAAAAATTATACCTGTTAGGCAGACTTTTTAGGTAAAACTCAAGAAGTTACAGAATGGGCAAATAAAAATATTGTATGTGAAGTAATATAGATTCTAAGTCCATGTCTAGGCAAGCAACAAATCAAATAGTGCTGTGGTTGACTTGCCTCTGAGCTATATTCTTGAGAAATACAACATTCTGGCACGCAGACCAATATTTCTATGCACAATCAGCCATATCCCACAAGGAATACACAGTATTTGATGTAAAATCAGATACACTATTCTTCACAGTGGATGAATTTTCATTTATGTCCACTGACTATTTCACTAAAGTAAAATATCTCCAAAAGAAAAATGTTGCAAATAGTTAAAACATTGCTCTTAAAATGTCTCAGAGGCTTTTCTCCTCTTATTCTTTGTTCTTTAGAAGTGAATAGTTAAACTATGAAAAATTAACATTATTTTAGCTAAGGAAAAAGAATTAACTTGAAATGCTGGACCCATAGGATTAGATCTAGAACTCATTTCTCAGATAGTCACTACTAATAACATACAGTTTTCAATCTATAATGAAAATCAAATGGAGATTTTACTCAAACAACAGAATCTTGTGAAACGTACGAATAATTTACTGACTTTTTATCTTGTGTTGTTATAATTAATGAAAACACAGCACTTTAATGTCAGTTTTCAAAATTTGTATCAGCAAGTAACATCCTGATTGGAGGACTGATTTTAAGGGAAATGGGTCAAACAATCTACTTGGACATATTGACACTCACAAATAATATATCTTTTCTTTGTATTGAAATAGTTTTTTCAAAACTGGTGTTTACAAATTTTGTTACTATTCTGTTTGTGCAATTTGGAGTCTGTCTATTAATTGAGGATAATTTCTTGCACAGCAAGAAATTTCATGCAATTAATGTTAGTTACATTTTAAGTTTCATATGACTGATTCTTAAGAACCTTTATTCTTTGGATTTCTGCAGAGCGTTCACTTCAGTGTTACTTGACCAAGAACGCACTTGCATAAAAACACTGAATGTTGTATTTGAAATACTGTTTTCCAAACTATGCTTTTCAGAGTTGTGATATGACTTTACTAGGGATATGATCTCTCCTCTGCATTTTTTATTTTTTTGGTCTCAGAGGTTAGGAAACCTTCCTTGGTGGTAATACAAACCTCTTCACATGCAGATTCAACAGATCTGAGCTTTAAACTACAGGAAAGATAGGTGCAGTATAGAGATTGATACTTATTCCTAGACATCTGCATAATGTGGTCTGTCTTTGAAAATTTAGTGGTTTAATTATTGCTTTCATTTTTATCTCACTTGTTGTTTTTAATTATTCAAATAAGAGCTCCTTGTATAGAATATATTCCTTTTAGAATACTACTCAACTTCCAGTGCATCAGTTGGATATTTCCCTATTTTCAGATCCATAAATTAAAAAGTTCACTATTTTAGGATATTTTTATTTTTCTTAAGGCTAAATTTATTTATGGCAGAAAACACTACACTGAACACATGCCAAAAGAAATCTGGACTAAATCTGGAAGACAACAGTTGGGATCCTCTTTCTACAGTTCCATGTAGAAATGCTAGAACAGAGATAAATTTTTGACATGTAATTCAAGAGGTGTTGCTGCAACTTCATAACTTGATTTGACTCTGTTCCTTTCTTGTGCATATGCATATGATTAGGATAGAAAAGGATGGACAACTTAAAATTCATGACATGAAATACAGCCTCTATGGACTGACAACAAGCAATTAAAAACCCTGCAAACTTCAATTTGCTGGTGATCGCATGCATCTCCAGAGACCAACAAGAGTGGAAGTCTACACAGTGAATGTGTTCTGACTGTGGATCACACACTTTCCAATATTTTGCTATTACCTTTGCTAAAAAGTTTTACCTATCCTTTCTTTTAAGTGGCACAGAAAGGCTGCACAATGTTTTAATCATTGAATGTATCCAGCTGAGTTGAGAAGAATGTAACTGCTCTAGGAATCACCCCTGATTCTGGAGGTCTTGGCCCTCAGTTACTGGTCTATGAGTATTACATAGATCTCATGTGAGTACAAGTATATTTTTCAAAGTATGATATGATAGCATATAAAAGAAAACATAGTAGCGAGTACAGTTTCATAATAATAAGGAAATACTCCTCTCCCATTTTATCCTAACTATGTTGTGTTATTGTACTGTGCACTTGTGCCCAGGCACTGGCCACAGGGGCTGCAGGAGGTCTCTGTGAGGAGGGGCAGGGACAGCTCTGGGCTGGGCACAGCTGGATCCAGGGGGCTCCAACCTGCTCACTGCAGTGCTTGGCTGGGCCCCTCAGCCAGGATGGAAGTGCTCTGGGAAAACAATTAAAGAAAGGCAAAATACCATTTCAAAAGAGTTATAGTCTGATCATAACCCCTCTTTCCTCATCAGTCTTGCATAGCTCAGGGGCAGAAAAGAGGTAAAAGAGAAGTGTGTGTGTGTGTGTGTGTGTGTGTGTGTGTGTGTGTGTGTGTGTGTGTGTGTGTACACGTGTGTGTGTGTGTGTATGTGCATGCAGGTGTTTTACTTTTTGTCACTATCCAAATCTGTTTCAACTGGCAGCAATGTAATTTTCCCCTAGGCCCTATTCATGTTTTTTTGCCATGATGACAATTGTTAAATGATCTCCCTGTCTTTATGTTGACCCATTCACTTCCCTCACTCTGAGAGAAAGATCACATGGCTGTAGAGACGGCTCTCTGATCTACAAGAAATAATTCCATCTCACTTAAGTAAGTTTGCAACAGAAAGGCAAATGAACTATTCTGATTTGGAATTAGACTAGGAGAGAGAGGTGAGGGGGTGTAGGCTTTATTATTTTTGGTGACTAAATAAAAATTTGTAAGCCAGCTGGCAAGGATGCTTTTGCCCTGCTTAGAAATCTTCAGTCCTTGAAGAGAGTCCTATGGTCATAAAAATCAAGCTGTTTTGTTTCCAAGTGCTATTACTGCATAACTGGTACTATGAGGTCAAGCATCTACAAAATACCTAGCCTAACTGATTTGAACTTCCAGATGAGAGAATCTTCAGTGACAGGTGTCATGCTTTTATTTTCTATTTATACTTCTGTCCAAAATGACAAGACAATCATCCCCATTATTTAACACTACCTAGACACATTATTTGATGTATCTAGACCCTAACAAAAGGATTTAGCTTCTGAAAGGAAATTTTTCTAGAGGGATCACTGTATGCAGTTTGAGGAAAATATTTACTGAAATGCATGAAGGCCATTTGGAATTTTCACGACACTTCACTGTAAGTGGTTCTACTCTACTTGACGACCCACATTTTCCTTTTATGTAGCATAACCTGTTCAACAAAACCACACATAATCACCAAGTAGTCAGAGACTCCTAACATCAGTGGCAGACCTGATTCAGTGTGTCACATTGCTGAACCTACTAAATCACTGAGCTGTGCAACAGAGAGATTAAATCTCCCTCAACACTTTCGATAGCATGTCCTTTCAGTGACAGCCACTATGAAGGGGCCAAGGATTCCACTGTGACAGATGTAACAGGGAGCAGCCTCTCTGACATGAAGACTCAGGAGAAGACAAGATGACAGAGAAAACAAAGGCTGAGGTCAGATCTAAATCTATTAAATTTCATTAGTCACAGCATTCTTCACTTCTTTCCTACCTTGGGGGCTGTCCACCTTATTGTGGTTGGCAGGAAAACTACAGGCATTTTGTCTAAGCCAGTTAACCTCTTTGGGATCTTAAATCTCTGTTAAAATGAAAATGCATATGATGATTGGAACGATTATGAGAGAATCTTAATTTCAATAAAATTTCACATGAATAGATTAAACCCTTCGCAGAAGCATAAACAGATTAATTAAAGATACAGACTTTAGAAATAAGATATAAACCTAAGAAATAGATATTAACCCCTCAGCAAAATGTAACTACTTCTTAAGGAACAAATATATCCCCCAGTAGTTTGTTGCTTTGGTCAATCATATTTTAATTAATTCAATTTATATCAAATGATGTTCCCTATAGTAGGAAGCTGCGAAAAAGAGAAAACAGCGAGAAATATAAATATAGGAAAATGTTAATCAAGATAAATAATAAAATGTTAATAACAATGATCGACATAATAGAGAGCTCCTTATTAGTCATCACATAATACACATCATTCAGATGGATGGTACTCCTCCAGTTACCTCTAAAGATTGTTTTGAGACTTAACAATATAAGGCTTCCAGAAAAATCTTGTGGTGGACAGCAGCCATAGCCCTGCTCCATGGACATCTAATGTGAACGCATCTGAACACTGCAGACCTCAGGACTATTTTTGACCTGAAATCTATCATCTGAGAAAAACAACAGAGAGGTACTTAGTGAAATATTGAAGCAAAGAGAATTTCATATACAGTCAAAAATTAATCTTCCATCTGCATCAACCTATTTCCTTTCAATCTTTAAAAGTGATCCTGAAAAACATCACACTGGACTGTGTTTTGTGTTTTAAAACTGCAGTTTATGAAGAGTTTGCTTGCTTGCTTGCTTGCTTGCAAGCAGGTGTCTATTTCTACAGTGATTTTCTCTGTTATTTTTTAGCTCTGTTCCTCATAGTATTTGGCTCTTCATATGCTTTTGTCAAGACTGTGTATCCTGCTCATGGTATTGCACCAAATTACCTGCTGTGTTTTTGAGAGGAAACAGAGAAGTAACAGTGAACTAGAGCTAATGTTGAGGATAATGGGTTCCAAATTACTATTAAAGTATGCAACTGCTTAAAACAGGGTAATTAAATGTTCAGTCTTGTGGAATTAATTGAACAGAACAGATAATACATTGTTTAGGCATTCTGAAAAATCTTATAATATGATGTATTACCATTGTCCTGTAGTTTCCCTTGAAAAACATAGCATATGCTGATAAATAACATTATCTGCAATACTCTAAAAACCTTTGTTTTTAACCATTTACATTAGTAACTTTAGAAAACCAGAGATTTCACTAAGGTATAAAGTATTTTAACCTACAGTTAAAAATTAGTCCCAGGTACTAGCATTTACTCAAACACTCTTTTGAAACAAACACATCTCATATGTAAAGCTAAGTCACATACATTTTTAGTGACATTGAAATCTTAGCAGTCTAAGTACAGATTTTGCAATTACTGAAAAAAATATAGTATTGTGGAAAATATCACAAATAATACAATTGTTACACTCACTATTCCTAATATATACTCTCTTTTCTACTTTTACAGTCACACTTCGAGGGTTCGTGAGTGGTTTCACCCTGGACATGTGGAGAAAGGCTTACAGCAAGCTGACCATTTCCCAGGCTTCTCAGGGAAGATCATGATGGTGATGGTTTCTTCCTTTCTTTTTAATACAAGGCATTTTTATACATTAGAGCTGCTTTCAATTTTTTTCTCTCATACCTACTGTTTCTCTTTTATCTGTCCACATGTCCATGTTACATCTATATTTGCTAGATATAGCCTGTCTTAATTATGTCAGATGCTTGTTCTTCATTCTCAAAATCGATTTTACATCATTCTCTACCTCAACTTTTTCATCTGGCTTACATCTCAGTGGTTTCTAGTGTCATCTATGTGTCTCAGCTATCCTCTTTAAGTTTTACTCCTCAGCACTGCATTCTGGATCCTCACTTTCAAGACCTTTGCTGAAATACCATGCTTGCATTCTGCACTACATCATTATTCTGAAGTTACAAGTATTAAATTATATGCTGAATATATAATTCTATGCAGAGCAATTTTCTTCTAAAGATATAATGCATGGTTGTTCCTCAGAATTATATAAAGAAAAATAAAACTGATCTGACCTGGTCATTATAAAATGGTCTTTATATCTAAAGAAGTTGAAACAAAATCCCATGTAGGCTAGAGGAACATTAGATAAAGCCTGGCAAGCCTCATCTCTGGTCCTATGATCTGTTAAAAAGTGATGGCAACACTACATTTCCCGGGCTACAGGGCTACATTAATAACTGCCTAGGATTGTTGCTCTCAGAAAATATTCCTGATATATTATTAGTGATGTCCTTGCCTTCAACCTGTCTATCAAGTTTTTTTTTTTTTTTTTTTTTTTTTGTTTGTCTCTTAAATACCTTATATACACTCCTAGACTACACTGTTTGTTTTCTGAATACTAATAGTATCTCCTACCCTTCTAACTCTATCTGAGGTGCATGAATGAAGAATTAACTTTTATCTAAGTAACTTAATCCTTGCACAAAGGTTTTTTGACAAGTTCATTTTCTGACTGCAGTTCATCTTGGAGAAAAATCTGCCTCCCAGTTCTGAAGGGGTGAATTTTGGGGTAAAACACTTGATTGTTCTCAAGAATTTAAGTGTTCAAATGAAAATTGTAGTACTTGCTTTAACTTCTTTCCAGACAGACAATTATCAGTGTGCCTAAACCAAAGTCCCAGCCAGCTCAACACTGATTGAAGAGGAGCACCCTGCTGAGTTAGCAGCACTTCTGCCTAAAGGGAAGATATGCAGAGAGAATGTAAATCGTGTTGGATTTGTGCCAAATCCAGAGCAAGGTGGCCAGTCCCAGAGACTGTGAACCCCTGCCTCCCCCTCTTGTCACTTCTTCCTATTATAAAGTTTCTCTTTTCTCCCTGATTTTTTATATAGACACTTGAGGAGCAAATATTTCCTCTATCAAATTACAAAAGTAAAGTAAAAAAAGTGAGAAAAAAAGAGCAAATTATTGTGTGGCTGCCTTCCAAGCATGCTGGAAGAAGAGTACTGTAATATAAAACTAAGATGAGATTGAGGCTTAATCCTCTCAACAACTGTAGATGCTACTTGTTATGTAACAGTGCCACAAGAGTATGACTATTCACGTTTTTGGCCTGGGTAGATCCTGAATTCTTAGTGTAAATTCTGGGCTTCCTCTGGTTAAAACAAAAACTTGTGAGACATTTTGGGCTGTGCTAAATCAATCTGCACCTGATGACACACAGAGAATTTCAGTAACTGTTTTATGACCTTCTTCTCCTTTTCATCTAAATATTTTCTTTTACAAAGAGGAAATAAATACATTATTAATTTATAAGTTCATTAGTTAAATGAGTATCCTCGAGGCTTGAAATTCTGTTTAGTAAGGACAAGTGACCTTGTTTACCACAGAGACTGTGTCCTGTAACACTGAAAACTTGTGCAGTTAATGGGGAAAATGCATTTGCTGACAGACTGTGGGCCCCTGTGGGAAAGGAATACATTAACTTCAACTGTTTTTATTAAAAATAGGTTCTCTAGAGAAAGAATGAACTCATTGAACTTTTCTATGGGTATCACTAAAAATGAATCCATAGTTTGTATTTGGTTATATGTCTGAGATTTTTTAAATGAAGGCAAACCTTATCCTGCAGGCATCCTGCATCCTGCAGTCCTTGTCTTCTCTGCAGGCATATAATTGTACTGCTCATAATTCATTAAGTCAGCACATATGGTCATATCCATATTCAAAAAAGCTACTGACAGAAAGAGTGACACATCTGAAAGGACTGTGTGTTCTCCTCAATATGGAGTTTGAAGAGGACATAAGAGTAAGTATTGCCATTATCAGACTTCTTGCTAAATAGTTATGGAACTATGACACTAGAACTTCTGATAAAGAAAGAAAATTATTGTGAAAATTCAATCTAGGCAAAAGATAATGAAAGAAAATAAATGAGTTTCTGATGTTCAAGAGATACAAAACAAAGATATGAAAATTAACTTTCTTGCCTACAAAGCAGAGTTTCCACTTATGTTAATTCATATCCTATATTTATTTAGAAACTCCCAGCCAAGTCACATTTTATGTTTTTAGTCTATAAAATTCATATTTCTGTAGAATATCGGACCATTATGAGACTCCTTTACAAAGGCTACATGATTACTCAAGCTAACAATGACAAAAATAATTATCATTAGATTGCTCAGTATCCCTTCCTGAAATTCCTAACAAGTTTTTAAACAGTACCAAGAGACTGATTCTTGCAGCCAAATTGAGGGCAGAGCCAGAAATAATTGATGTTTCTTTGACAATGACAAATAAAAATTTTAAATTACAAGGGAGGATTTGAATTAATTTAAGAAGAAATTGAATGCCCTGGCAAGAGAGATCATACATTGTTGAGAGTCAAAACCAGACTGTCCTAAGAGAGTCTGTTAAAAGCTAACAAAATGAACTTTGCTCTAATTTAAAGGTACCCTAATGAAATCAGCTAACAGAGGGAGTTGCATACCTTTTTAATTTTGTAGAGAATTGTGGGGAAAGTTCCCTGCATTACTTCTGTTTTTGTCATTATCTTCATAACATAAAGTGAATAACTGCTTCTAGGTCTGGTACATTTCACTCATTTGAATTCCCAAAGCCCTAGTCTAAAGCCAAGATACCATTTTGCTTTTTCCCTTCCTTCCATGACTTTGGAACCTAAATCCATTTGCAATGTTTTAGAAAACTTCCTTGAAGTGCAGACATAACTACCACCCCAAGAATAATATTCTAAACATTTTTGTTACTATTATTTTTTGCAGTATTTACCATGCTGAAAAGTATCTTTTTCTAATCTATGATTCCAGAAACATTGATGAATAGCTGGAAGTATCTAACAGACATTGTTACTTCTCATTTCAGAGGACATATTTCAAGCTCTGATGGAGAGGGAAGGTTTGGGATTTTCCACTTTCAGAACACAATGTCTTCCTAAAGTGACAATGTGATCAGATTCGGGTCCTTCACTTCTACCCAGTGATGCTGTTGTATATGAGAGTAGGTTAAGATCCATTAAGTCCAGATTTAGGAAAAGGATAAAATATTTTTGTCTTCTTGATTGATTTCTTGCTTTGATCCTGGTCATTAGTTGCAAAACATTAGGGATTAGAGGTTCCAGCATGATGAGCGTGGTACTACATGCATACATGGTAGGAGACCACAACTGTTCCAATGAGACCCTGTTACCCAAAGGAGTAATGAATAATTAGTTACAAACCGTCTTCAATTTATTATTTATTTAGCAGTGTTTATTAAATTAGAGGGCAGAAATGCATGGAGTTCAGTGAGAAAATGCATCTACATCATTCATATTGTTAGCATACCTTGTCAAAAGATAAAAAAACTCCTTGGAAATTCAGTTATCCCTCCAAAAAGCCCCCCAAAAAGCAGTGGCCAACATCTTTGGTTTGACACGAAAAAAGTTCCCATGGATAGTGCTGTGATCTGTCTGCTGGCTGAATCCTCTTTGGGAGCAGCTGCCCCTGCACACCCTGGACGGGCTCAGCTGATCATCCTTAGGCTGCGTCAGGTTTTCTTGATTTGTGCATTCAGAACTCTCTTTTGCTCTTCCCTGAGTTAGACCAGTGATTTATGGCCAGTTCCTTCCTTCTTCACACTGAGCAGCTACCAGATTTGTCCCTACCTACCTGGTAAAACTTTCAGTCATAACAAGACATACAATGGGAGAAAATTTGCTGTTGCATTGATTAAGGCAATTTGCCAAGGACATGAAGCAGTAAAATGGATGACCCAAGAGAAGATTCCCAAAGGTCTCCTGAGTTTGTCTTGTGTTCACAGTGTCATGACTGGTAGTAAAATCAGAAGACTGCAGCAGATTATCAATATACCCTTTAGCAGAAAGTGGGAAATGCAAGGCAGAACAGATCAGTAAATATTTGAAGAAGATACTCTATGGCTATTTTACATCAAAAGTGAAAGAAAAAATTGTCTTCCCCTTCCTTTCTCAAGCTTTTTTAATCTAGAAAAAAGAAAAAATGCTCCTTACACACCATCCGCCAGAAGTTTTATTGTATATTTAAAAGAAAATTCACAAAAATTATTTAAAAGGTATGTAAAGGTGTCTAAAGACTTTAAAAATAATTGAAAACAAAAGGAAGTCTCATAAGTAATCCTTGTTGTCCTCTTCTTTTACAATTCTGATTTTCTCATGGAATTACATTTTAGTAAATCAAAACAGTGTCTTTAATTCATGAAACATATAAATGTTCCTGAAGTAGAGTCAAGAACACAGAACCCATCATGAGGCAGTTGATTATGTGCCCTCATTTTTTTCCTTCATATACCCTGGATCTTGATTATTTTTTTACACAGTAATAAAGCAGCCACAGGACATATAGGTGATCCACACCACTTTCTTCTTCCATCTCCAACTAGATTATTTTGAAATGTGATAGACACAATGCCCTCATCATTTTAAAATGATGCAGAAAATTCTCCCCTGATGGATATTGCTTTGTATACGTTCTAGGTCTAGGTAGGCAATGAGCAGGTGCCAAATGCTACCCTTTTCTCATTCAAATCATTCTGGATAGTTATGCTAATGACTAAGTGGAGGTATGTAATTTTTTTTTTTATTTTTCAGGCCAAAGCTTGGCAATACTGAACTCTTAGCTGTCTCAAGTTTGATGGCTGCAAAGAGTGTTCTGTACTAGGCTGCATCAGCCTAGGAAGTTTACGAATGTCCTGTTTTAAAGTACTTAAGAACATTTCTGACCTTATCATTGAAAATAACCTGATAACGGAATACATTCATCCAGTATGTATTTTTCAGGAGCTTCCATTCACTGATTGAATTGCAATGAATTCAGTGTTCCCCAAAGAATGCTGAAAAATCTGCTCATGGACCTTGAGTACACCTAGGAATTGTTAAGACACAATACATGGGTACTATTAAAAGTACAGGATAATAGATGTGGAAGATTAGACATGTCCAAAGAAAAGAAAAACCTTTAAAAATGTCAGCCACAGTCAGAATATTCATGTTCATATTACTTACTGCTGTATAAAAATTCTGGCATTTAATCATTAAGTACAAGATTTTAAAGATGTGATAAATCTGTACCAGCAATTTGTACCAGCACTTCAGCCAGAGAGAAAACTTGGCAAAAACATCTGAGGAAAAGAGATAGGCACAGATCTCAATCACAACGTTAATCACACTCTAATTATCATTGCTCAGATTGACATAAGAATAATCATTAGATATTAAACTGCAGTCTTCTGTCTCAAAAATCTAATAAAGAATATGTTTGATCAATATGCAGAATCATTATCCAGATTGACAGTGCTATTTTCCCTTTTGTTTAATTGATAAGAAAAATCTGTATCCTCATCAAAATAGCAATAACAAAAAGTTTTATATTCTTAATTGACTTAGATTAGTCAGAAAATATGAAGGAAGAAAAAACACACCTGTTCTAAGGAAGACAAGAGAAGACAATTTGTTTTCTTCAAGAAAGATGTTTGATTCTCATTAAAGACCTGCCAGTAGAAGGTCTTTAAATAGATAGCTGTCCTTAGTGTTAAAAGTGTAATATTTTTTTTAGTACCTATTTCATTTCAGTTTTCAATAGCCAGTTCCAAACATAATTTTCTTTCCCACTATTATGTTGAACACCTGGCTGGTATCAAACACTTCATGCAGATTCTGATACTACGCATCAGGCATGGGAGTCAAGATACTGAGGTGTCTAAATTTAGGTGTATAAGCTCCTGCCCTAGGTAAAGGATAGCAAAGCAAACATTTGTGGAATGTAGAATAGCAATTCAACTGACTGGACACGAGAAGTGGGAGTCAACATATTTAAATGTCGATCTCCGCATGGAGACACTACAGTCAATGGAAGCTAGAGAACAATTCAGTTCTGCAGAAAGAACATCAGGAGCTCTATGCTGTTGCTTAAACTAATGCTCCTTGGGACAGATTACAAATTGAGGCAGCATGAAAAAGGTAGGTATGGCATGGCACCTGGAGGAAAGCAGGAAAACTGTCATCTGCAGATTCAGGCCAGGAAGAATATTTCAAGAATCTTAATGTCATTGGGTGCTTGCTACTTATGTTACTAACTCATTAATAGTGTTGCATTGATACTCACTGCTGGATAAAAAGCAAGAAAAACTTAATTGATTGGAATCTTGTTGTGATGCAATACTTGCACAGAGAATCAAATCTTGAGTCATCTTCTGTGACTATCACAATTCATCACTGTTGATACATTTAAAATGCACACAAAACATCTCCTAAACTTCTACATAGAAAAACTGTCCTATGCAGCTATTTCTGCAGGAAGAGTTTCTGTTGTCTAC
>NW_005054505.1:905491-918666 GCF_000277835.1 Geospiza fortis | reverse complement strand
TTTGAAGACTCCACACAGAATGTTAATCAACACAGGTATCCAAACTGAACTAGACAGAGAAGGAGATGCCAAGCTGTCCAAAGCTTCCATGTGAAGGGCCCCTGTAACTATTATTCAAAAATGTTATTGTGAATGTTCGAACAGTCACCTGGTTCCAAGTTGATCCATTGTCTCAAGCCTATTCATTAATTAATTTATGCAGGTGGCTGACTGCAATGTTCCTGGACAACCCAAAGAATTAATTATTTATGCACACTGGTGTGCAGAGACCTGAAACCCTGCTGCCCCACAGTGATGACTGAAGAACACGTACTTACAACTCACTTACAGCTGAAGTCTCATTGCTCTTGGCAGTGTTTAACAACAAAAACTATAAAAGCATACATTATTAAAGCTATGTACTTTATAAAAATGGTTTATAAAGGAAGGATAGTCCCTTTGGTATCAAGCACAATAACTGATATGGCAGAGCACACAAAGTGTGCAACAGCAACTATCCGAATGCTTAGTAAAATGACAGAAAAATAATTAATAATACTTACAATAAAGCAATGGAATGATGCCAAATCCCCTTGGATTATGCTTCAGAAAAATGACACATAGGTAGCTACAGATGTAATACATTTTGGTACTTGTTGCTAAAAAAGTTTTGTTACTGGTGTGATTGGACAAACTGAGAGTTAGGACTGAGCTCTGAAAATATTTATACAATCTTAATTTTCAATTTGCAATTTATAATTAATTCTACTTCTCTAATTATGTCTAACAGTGTATCTTCTCTTTTAACAGACTTAGAAATTCCAAATAAAATTTGTTGCATTACTCAATATAAAATAGATTTGCGTGATGTTAACTATTGGAACTAAACTCACATGACTCACATAGTCAATAGCAGTTTTTGAAACATAAAAGCTCAAAGAAAACAAGGACTATCAATATTTTTAAGTTTATCAGATGTTCAATCAGTGTTTACTTTTGCGAGTGTTTTTCTTGCACTATTTTCATGCAAGTGTTTTTCTTAAACACTAATTATATGACATTTTCTAACTATAGGCTGCATATGTATAGTACATGAGAACTGAAGACGAGATTAATTTCTCTGAAGGCATAATAAGAACTTTGTTCTTGCCCCCACTGAATTCAATGGGAATTTTGCCATCAGCTTCAATGAAAGCAGGTTGAGGTTTTAGATAGTTGACACAGAACATATTTTAAAGCCACCTGTGCAAATGCGACCACTGAGCCACCTTCTGTTGCTGCTGTTCTACAGAATTTTTACTCTCCAATGGTATATTGCTTTCACCTATGAACATTGATTAAACTCATCATCTGCACATTTTTAACCAGGAATCACACTTTTTACACTTAATCTCTGCTAGAGTTAAGAACTTTGATTAAATGTTCTATTTTGAATTTTTCATGTTTTTATCTCAGACAGTGCATGTGAAAGGCATCACATTTACATGAAAAGTTCAGATAAGAAGAAAATCTGTGATGCTGTAAAAGTATGGCTGTTAAAAAGGTGGGGATTGGGATTTTTTTGGAAGTGAGAAAACATGTATTTTCAGTTTTTCCGTATTTACTTTACAATTGTATTAAGAAGACACTAAATATCGAGGTCAAGTTCACATATTTACAGAGGAATAACAGCCATCCACATAGCTGTACCTTTCAGTGATTTAAATAAATGAGAAAAAATATAAATTTCAATTTTTTAAATGTAGGCAGACTATTGTTTATTATTCCTATGAAATAATTAGAGGAATGGGTTCTTGCTTGTAATTACATTTTAATGAAAGTTTAGGTAGTATGTTTTCAACTCTTCAGCCAGCATACTCTTTCCAGCATTCAATCCTCTATTTTCATTTGGACTGTCTTATTGGGCCCTTTTGCAACAATATCGACCATGAAGTTTTGATGCAAGGCCTTGGAGATCAACACCAGGGGAGGGGATAGGGTATGTTGTTTGTGGCTAATATTGAATGATTTGGGTTTGCAGCCAATTATTAGAATAGTGCAAATCATTAAAGATTTTTTATACTATATGGTGCTCAAATCTCTGACTTTGGTACCCCATAAAAAAATCTAAATGACAAAATATGTGGGATTTTAAGGTGGGCTTTTTGGAATAAATAGTATATATCATATTCTAGTAAAGAGGCTGTATTATAAAATTGCATTACAAACAAAACTCACTTCTAACCACCTAATGAGTACTTACTGTCTCTGTGAAGAAAGCATCCATCACATATAAAATCACTGAAAAATTGTGATGATAATACTGAAATTATTGAGTTTTTATTTAAAAACACCAAAAAACTATTTAGCAGCTGCAAACAATTAGTAATGGACAATGAGTGTGTTCTGTGAAGTCACAGTACTGATGGTGTTGATTTAAAAGTAGGTAATAGGTTAATGTGGACATATGAGACTATTATTTATCAGCTTTGTAATTTTGTCCCACAGTCTGTAACAGTTAAAATATTTTGAAACTCTTGGACTAAACTATATAATCTGTACACAGTCAATACTCAGTGGAATATTAAGGGGAAAGGCATTCAAATATAGACAGCATAAACATTGATCAAGGATGCTAATAAATTATAATTAATTATCTGCAAATTTCATTTGCATCATGGAACACTGAATACATAATAATTTTCTGATAAAAAAAATCTCCAATGATTTTTCATTTCTTAGAAGTTCCTGCGAAGTTAGTGTGGCTTTCTGCCCTTTGATACAAAATCAGGACCACTAATTTCAATGACATCTGACACATAATCTTACCCCCGTGTATTGTTTTTTCTTGCTAATTTTTTTCATTCAGTACTGCGCCTTGTGATGGGAAAAAAAACCAAGTTAAAAAAAAATCCAAAAAAATACCCAAACAACAGGAAAAAAACACAAAAACATCCAGTGTGACATCAGCTGTATATTCTTCCATGTATAAATGGTGGACTTATTTATAGGTGTGACTGAAATTGTAAACTTTTAAAGCCCCTAAGTGACAGACAGACACAAAATTGGACATGAATGTTGTATACTCAACATTTAGTCCCTGAATTTCTGCTGGAAGAAATTCTGAGTTACACTCCTTTTCCCTATTTGGAGTGAGTAAGGAGTTAAAAAATTTTAATAGTCTGCTAAGTGAAAGGCCACTTCTCTCAGTCAATTTAATGTTCTTAGCCATAAGCTGCAGGCTCCACAATGATTTAACCTCGGCCTTGGGATGTACTGATAATTGTCATGTGCAGCTGTGGGTTGGTTTCACCTGTGACTTCAAAGCATGGAAGTGTAAGGCAAGGCTCAGGAGGGCTTTTTCCTGTAGTTTTACACTTTTTCTGCAGTGACTTATTTTGATTCTGTAATGGTCTGATTCTGTAATGGTCTAACTATACCTGATATAGGTCTAAGAAAAGTGAGGAATGGCTGCATAATGAACATATGGGCTAAAAAGGAAAGAAAGGTCAATAAGTCTTTTTAAGAACACATGAAAATAATGCCAAGCAGACTGAACAGGTGGAAGAAATCTCCACCATCAATGTCAGTGGGCTTGTGGTAAAGAATAAGGGAACCTGGTGGCTCATCCCTGAATCCCCTTCTCATTCATTCTTCTCATTTTTCTTGAAGACTAACCCCATTATCCTTACGACCCAGAAGGATAGTAGAAGTGTGAGCACAAAGGGCAGACAGTTTTTTGTACAAGAATTGTAAATATCCTGAAATGAAAGTTTTAAGAAACTTTGGATTAGAAGTATTAGTGTTTGCTGTATTTTGTTAGGCTGTTAAAGCCTAAATTAAGATAATAAGAGGTTCTTGAATCTACATACAAACTATATAATTTTTTGCTCTCAACATTGTTTTGAGTGGAAAAAACATTATAGAACTATTAACAGAGAAACATAAAGAATAAGGTGATAAGTCCCACATCTGAAAGGTGAAATTTTCTGTTATTCAGTAAAATGAGGAGCTTTGTTACAATGTGATTCCATATGTCTCTCTAAGAAGCAGACTTGCCAGATTTAAAATCTATTTAATTATTGCATTTATTATTTTAACTTTATTTCTTACAGATTGTATTGTTAATGTGTATTCTCAATGGCCAGTTCTGAAATTGAGCAAGGGCTCCACACTGGTCAATGACTGTGTCTGTTACAATAAAACTTAGCAAATATTTTACACAAGAGAACTGTTTCCCAGCCAAAGCCCAGGCACAAGTTCAAACAATATATCACACATCAAGAACTGTGTTAACAAGTAAGTATGAACAAGCTTAACTCATTCTGGTAAGAAATACAGGAAAAAATATATTAATGCGAACATTATCCTTCCATTTACCCTCAGGGCCACAGAATAATTCCTTGCCTTTTTAGTTATTGATACGCATTTAGCCTGTGCCTTGCCAACCATGCCTTCCCAACAATGCCTCCCAACTTTTCTTACCTTTTAAAAAACTGGATGGTAAAATACTAGAGACTCTAAAATTGTTATGATTGAGGGAAAAGATTTTAGCTTAAACTCTACTTCTTTTTCTTTCTCCTTTTTATTTCTTTTTTTACTATGCTCTAATATTGTAGCATTATGTCCCAATCAAAGGAAAAGCTTCAGAGATGGCATTTTCATAGACTGTAGAGTCAATCAGGTGCAAAATAAATCCACAATCTTTCTTAGTTTTAGAACTAATTGTTTCACAGAAACAAAGCAGGATGACCTTCTTTAAAGCACTGTCAGTGTTGATGCCGTACTGCTTTCTTCTTTTTATAAAATACCTCACTGGCTAACTCATTTCCCCAGAACAGGAGAGCCCTAGGGTCAGTGCCAGTTTCTGTCTCAGGGAATACACACTCTCATCTCTTATCTCCTTGGCAAATGCAATAATCAACTAGATAGTTTATTTATAACAGCAGGGAGTGTCTCTCATCTTGTTGATTCTATACAGAAAAGATTATCTGGGATAGAGGAAAAGCAAAGGACAAAGGAAAAAAAAAGAAAGTGAGAAATGTTTCTTCAACATTCCTTGTGAAATGAAGGAAGTTGCCAATATCAAGATATACATAAAAGACAATCCATTTTATTCAGGACTACTTATTATGAAACACAAGAAAGATCTTTAGAGCAAAGGTTGGAACTCAGATATCTCCTCCCCCGCAGGTTCTTTGGTCTGAAATGTACCTCTGAAATTGTACCTCTGCAAAATGAAACTTAAGTTCATTTTGCAGAAGTACAATTTCAGTAGTTGGGGCTACAGATTGATAAATGCACACAAAGAAAGAAACCCAGCATATGGCTCTTGGTGGGGACAAGCCATAGAATAACATTTAAGTTTCATTCTGTCAAGGCACAGTGAGGTGAGGCTGGCCATACCCTCAGCAATATGTGTAGTTCCACAAGGTCGGGACACAGAGGGCAAGGATGGTCCTGGTCAGGCTGGAGATCAGCCCAAAAGTTCTGCCCCAGGGAGAGGGCTGTAGGTGGGGCAGAGCAAGCTATGATGCATGTCCCAGGATCCCTGCAGGAGAAGAGCTACTTACAAAGCCCTGTTTTGGGAGCTGGAGCAGCACCCAGGCATGCCTACAGCATCACTGAGACTGGTGGCCCCAGGCTGGTAGGGGCCCTGGGTATATGGTTAGGAATGGGGGTCCAAGGAGGGACTGGGAAGGAAGAGTAAACTCCTGCATGGGGCTAAAGTCTAGGGCAGATTTCCTTTAGGCCCTTGTGACTGAGATCTGCTGTGTCTTGTATAAGCAGTCTAATTTCTAAGCTAAAGCAGAAAAAGGAAAACAACACTTTGTTGAGCAGAGAGGTGTTAGAATAGCATGCTTGGATTTAGCCATCAGAAATCCACCTCACTTCAGGAAGGCTTCTATGTTCTGTTACAAGTAAGGATAATTCCCTGAAGCAATTCTGAACATTTCCTCCCTGTCCTGCAATATCTGTGACTGTAAAACCTGAGCCATTTTTAAATCCTTTAGAATTATGCAGGAAGGTAACATTGCGAGAACTTGGACTGATTTACCACCTCCCCTGCACACTTATTTCTTCAGGGAACTACTGCTGGGCATAATATCAGACTAGCTTTCTATTGAGGAAATCCCACAAGAGAAGACCCTTTGTAAACTAGCATGTATGAAATTTTACCAAGAAAGGTAGACAGTAACATGTTGTTATCACAAAAGATTTCCTCATCTTTAAGTAAAATATAATTGGGTATTCCTTTACATAGCTTTTTATGTCATTGATTAGCCCAGTTTTTCCCTTTTTTAGAGGATCTAAAATTCCCCGTTGAAAAAAATAAAGTCCAGTCACAATACTTTATTTAAGCTACAGCTACAAAGAGGATACTGTAATTTGTTTAATCGAATTCAGCATTTTCATTTTTAATGTACAAAGGAATATTGCCAAAAGAACTTATTAATTACACATTTTTGGATAGGGTAATTTAAACAACAAGGTGTCATCACTAGAGACAGGGATAAAAATCTACCAAAAAGTATCCAGTTCTGCTGACATTTTGGAAGAGAGATTTCTGCACCTCTACCCTGTGAAATTAAGCATTCTTCTAGCATAGACAACAGCCAGTTTCTGAAACGTATATTTCTTGTGTCAATCCACATGAAAATGGAGATCTGTGATACTTCAGCATTTTCAGCTAGTGATACCCCTGAGTAAATCAAAGCACTAAAGGTGTCTTTCTTTTATCTGTGTTGCTCAAGACACTAAAGTGTCATTCTGCAGTCAGAAAGACTGGAAGATCTCTTCTCTTGATAGTCTACTAAAAAAGAAGGACTTTACTACTGTCCCCCCTTAAGAGTGACTTTCTTCTTTTCCTCTTTATTCTCCTTACACTGTCACTTTTTTCAGTTAGACTTTGTGTATGCATTGTCAATATTATGGTGGTTAGAGCATTCAACATGTAGAGAAATATTAGACAAGAAACAAGGGTAAGATAACATTTTTTTAAAATTTCAATTAAAAATAAATTAGAAACTACTATGACTTAATGGACTGCGTAAGAAATGTCTTACAGTGGTTTTTCCTCTTTCATTCTCTCAGTTAATAACCATTCTCTGGCTTGCACAGGGTATCTATCATTCACGAAGTTGAAAACATTAGTTTTAGGTCTCACATGAGCACTCTCAGGCTTATATGTTAATGAGATCAATTCACTAGCAGAGGACACACAGAAAAATTCTAAATGGAGTTGGGAAATCTCAAGCAGTTTTGTAAAAAATGGACAAACAGTGCTTAATCAGACTATTTAAATTCAGATGTGAGTAGGACTGTCTGAACTTGAGACAAGAATTTTCTTATGCAATTCTTCATCTGGTCGTATGTGCCTGAAGGAGATGAAGGGAAAAAAAAGTTAAGTAGAAATAAACTGATGGGGCATCTCTTCATCATTTCACTAAAAAAATGTAGAGCCTCATTAGCTGGCTGTTCTTTGCACTTTCTGTCAAACATGGACAATTATTTTTCTTGTGGTTTTTTTTTTCATGTACTCACATGAACCTATATTAAAGATTGTGTTTACTAAAAACAGAAATATGGAAGCAGATTAATCTGTGTAGTGTGCTGTACAGTTAAATCTTTCATGACTTGGCTTTAAGTACTCTGAAACCACATGCAGAATTTTAGTGGATCTGCTGTTCAAGAATATCTGAAGTATACTACAGCTAGTTAGCAGAGAAATTTGTTGAGAGTGAGTGAAGATCAAACTAGATATCCAGTTTACATCCTTTCCATACAGAACAGTGGTTCACTGAGCATAAATATAGAGATTATTTGCTTGCCAAATTTCCCTTTTCACTTTGCTACTCTGCTGCTTCTGGTTAAAGTTAGGAAGCTCTAGAGTAATTTTGGTTTCTGTGGGTTGAAATGACTCATTATACAGAGGTTTAATGGGAAACTTCCAAGTAGGCATTTCTAGTGAAAGGTGCACTGACTTAAAAATTATAGCCCTGCTGAAATTACTATGCACTTTGTTCTTTTCATCTTCTCCTTAGTGATGCTTCTTAGTGCTTTTCCAGTTCTCCTGCACCAGTAAGCTGAAGACAGGATATAGAAAACGACTGCCCATCTTTATTACAAAAATATTCTTCAGTAGTAGTTAGCTTTCTAAGAATGAGGGTGTTTCTACAGTACATTGAAAATCATAAACTCTATATCCAATTGCCCGAGTGATTAGATGAGCTTCCAGTTTTCTTCTGACTTACAAATATTTTATATTTTAAACAAATGTATACCTTTCACTACCTATATAGAAAGTATTAAAATTGTTCAGGTTTTATTACATGCAGTGCTAAGCCCCAGGATTGATTGCTTCCAACTATAACTGCTTAGGTAAATCTATGAATCACCATAGAACAATATTCCAGAGCTTCAGACAGTGTGCAATAAAAACCAAACTGAGGCATGTTGACTAATGACATTATGCAGAAAGACTGTTCTTACTTGCCTGAAATTTCACAGAATAATTAATAATCAATGAGAAGAAGAGGGACGGTTTAAAGGAAATTCCAGACATTAATTTCTAATTGGAGAAGATGAATGAATTTTTCAATGGAAGAAGAGGTATAAAATGATAAATGCTGTGAGATGCCAATAAACTTGCCTCTTCAAAACTGGTGTTGTGGCTGATAGCAGCTTACCAGTTTCATGTCTCCATATTTTTTACTAAGAACTCTTTCATGGACTCTTTGCCCTCCTGCCTCAGTGATGTCAAGAATATTTTTTGCAATATGTATTTGCCATATTTAGCTTTGGTAAAAACTGTTTACACAGAAAAGTGACCCAGACTTGAGAATAACAAACCACTCAGAACATAGCTGCTCCCAAAGCAAGAAGTCATCAAATATGAGGCATTATTTTCCATAATTTCCATGGATTTTTCTGATAAATTTCCTCAGAGCAGCCTCATTAAAAACATCCCCGAGATTCCTTTGGCATTTGTGGATTTTCCTTTTGAACAATCACTTTTTGTCTAGATCACTCAATATCTCAAGAGGGATTTCAGGAACATTGACTCAAGTGTCCTGTCCACTCAAAGCAATTCCTTCACACATGTACCATTGAGTGTCCTCACCAGACGACAACCTCTGTTGCACAATGCTTTTTCTTCCCCCTGATAAAACTGCTGCATTGTGCAATCAATAGTTGCAAATTTTTTTCAAAAAATAAGAGAAGACAAAAGAAAAATGAAAAAAGAACAAAAAAGAGGGGAAACTGGAATATGGCTCTTTAATCTGCTGATTAGGGCACTGAATCACTGCTTCTGTGACCACCTCAATTTCTTAGATATAAAAGGATGTGAACTTTTTTGATCTTCATTTCTCAACTCTTCAAATACTTGGTGCTAGTTTCTTAGCAAAGTAGATCAGTCTAGGATATGACTCAGCCTGTGACTATTATTATTATTGTTGTTGCTGTTGTTGTTATTTCTGACATCTCAATCATTATTATATAAGTGAATATATTGTTATTGCCAAGTCCTTTAACTAAGCTGTGAAAAAGCTTGAAATCCCTAATTTAAATTTTAAGTCACCTCAGAAAGAAATGAGACTATTCTTACTTCACTCCCAGTTTAAAAAGAAACCCAAACAACAAAATAAAAAAATTCTTATGTGTATAAGTTTTATATAACAACTATATAAATAATTATTTGTTGAAGAATTGAAAAATTGCAAATGAAGAATTTATTTCAAGGTCTGAAGAAAAGCCTTGCATATCCAGACTTGGTGGAATTGTTCAAGAACAGTTCATCCTTCTGAAAATAATTACCTTCATAAAGTTAATTAGCTGCATAAGTGCTGGCTGCATGAGGTAGCACTGCCCAAGGGCAACTTAGCATTCATGAATCAGTGTAATTCATACACGTCCATCTCAGTGCTTTCTCCCTTTTTGATGTTTTATGGCCTTGACTACCCCCTTTCTTAGTACTGAATCATTTGTCATGCCACCACAGTGAGGAATGTGAGTTTTATTGAGCATACCTAGGACTGCTATTTTCTGGGACCTTTCTAAAACAGTTCCAGAGAGGTCTGTTTGTAAATGTTTTACAAGTATTCAAGGTCTTTCATAGCTAGCCAAAAGTTTTTGCTATTTAAAAGAAGGACAACCAGAGAAGAACGATAGTGTGCGCTCATACAAGCACTCTGGATGTGGAAGGATGTGTCATGAAATAATAATCTATGAACCTCTTCCATATGGAACAAATTCAGATGCAGTAATAAATTAAAATTAATTTTTCATAATCTGTTCTTTGGCAAGAACTTGCTTTAGGTCATATAGAATGCAGTACTAGCTTCTTTTGACATTAAGAGATTAAATTTTACTTTAAAAATATTTAAATAAAAAAAAACTTCTTTAAAATTAGACCATACTTGAGTATCTTTTGTATTAAAGGCTGAATTTTCAACTAAATTACTTGTAAAAAGCACTGGTGACTAGGCACAGCCATTTGCAAACAGACATAGAGAAGAACAGCCCTATGGAAAGTGTCCTGAAGCAAAAAGGTCAGGATTTCATGAGACAACATTAGCTGTTGAGTGGGAACATTAGCATTACAAACTTGATCTTCCAGACTCTCTCACTGGAAAAGAAACTGACACCTCCAGAAAATAGCTATATCTGAAAACTGAAGTACTTTACTTCAAAGTGAAAATGCAAAAAGGGGAGGAGCTGTAAAATGAGACTCCATAATAAATAATACAAAGCTAAATACAAAATTAAAAATTAATAATTAAAATAAGAAGGCTATTAAAATATATACAATAATTAAAATAGTCAAATATAAAAATATAGACAATAAATAATAAATAGTTAATAACAAAAATTATTTGGTTTCTAAGGTGCCATTTGTGAATGCTCATTGCAAAAGAATATTTTGTTTTAGAGTTTTTACTAACTATAACTTCAAAAGTAATGCTTTTTGAGGGTACATTCTATATTTGAGAAATAACTCCTCCATTTTCAAAGCTGTTTCATTAAGATTGCATTTATGAAAATATTGTCCTAAAAATGAAAAACAAAAGTGAATTCTATATAAATATAGAATATATGAATAGTAATTATACAAATTAATAGCTTACTAAAGGGCTGTGATTGACCACTTATTTGTGACATTGATAATCACACTTGATATCCCAATATTGCTATACATTGTCACGGTAACACTTAAAGGTTTTTCCTGTGGCTGTGATTTCACTATCATGCCTGTTTTATACGGCTTTGGGTTTCAATGGACATGACTTTTTATAATACCTTCTATGTTTTCCTAGTTTTTGCAACACTTGATGTTGGGGTATAAATCCATGCTGATTCTGCAACTTTACCTTCACTACCTTATAACATGTGTGTGAAATACTGGAAGATAGGCAGGATCTTTTAAACACTTGAATTTCAGAATTTTATGTGTTTTCCTGGAAGTTAATGCCTCCTAGATTACATTTAGATCAAAACCTGTGAGTCCTCTTTCTCAAGAGTTTAACAAAGTAATAAGTTTATGAGGATAGTAGTTCACAATAAGGTTCTAAAGGTTTATGGACTATCAGTGAATAATTTCAGAATGGCTGATGTCCATTGGCTTAGACAGATGGAGTCTTCCTCTGCCCAGACAGCAAACAAAATATGTCAATCTCTACTTGAATTTCCTTATTAAGTATTAAAAAAAATCTTTTTGGAAACAATAGTCCTCAATACTGATAGAGTACATTTCAAAAATGTCAAAGTTATGATCCATAGAAGCTTGTATTTGCAAAAACTGTGATTTGTGCAAACTCAAACAAGAGAACAGTGCATATGAACCCTACTGTCACTTGATCAAGGCTACACAGGGAGAGAACATCATCACTTTGGAAATGCAGTAACTCTGAAATAACTTAGTATTTAACTGGAATACGATGTCACCTCAACCTATTAGTGATCCTACAGCAGACAGAGTAATACAGACTGTTCTGACAGTCAAGATGAAATCTTGCTGGTCAATGAATGTAAATATGAGCAACAAATACATATCAGAAAGAGGTGTTCTTTTCTAAAATAATCTAGTGTTTGGAAAATTTAGGAGGCAGGCTTCAAAAGTTGAGAAGGCTCATGACTGATGGTGAATCAAAAAAGTGCCCTAACTATTATGTCATAGGCACAGTGACATTGAGGGAGGGGGACAAGATGCTCTTAATCCATCCTGTTGGCCCTTGTATGGACAGTGCAAAATTAATGGGATTTGAGACACAGAAAAAAATAGAAGGGGCTGTCAGGGAGTTGAAGAGACCAAACCAGAGAAAACTGCAGGGCTCCAGCTCTGAAGTCCAGCAGTGCAGCACAGATGCTGTCTTTGAAGATGACTGTTACCTGGCTTATCTAATAGATCTTTTGAATTCTGTTCTCAGGTGACTAATTTATCTGACATATTCTGCAAATCACTTGTGCATCCATGTCACCTTTAAATTATTCTCTTGTACGTGAGTGCTTAAAACTAAGGCACAGTAATGACATCTTTAATACAGTTCTCTGTCTTGCTCCTACATCCAAAGTCAAGCACCCATTCAGACAGCCTTACATTATAAAGAATCATAGAACGTTTTGGGTTGGGAGGGACCTTAAATATCATCTAGTTCCAATCCCTCTGCCATGTGCAAGGGCATCTTTCACTACACCAGGTTGCTCAGGGCCCCATCTAAAAGGGCCTCAAAAACTTCAAGGGATGGGGCATCCACAACTTCTCTATATAACCTGTTCCAGTGCCTCAGTACTCTCTGAGTAAAGAATTACTTCATAATATCTAATATAAATCTCCCCCCTTTTATTTTAAAGCCATTGTTAAGCCACTATCTGTCCATATAAAAAGTCCCTTTCCCTCCATTTTACATGTCCCCTTATGATACTGGATGGCTGCAAGGTTTCCCCAGGGTTCTCTTTGCCAGGCTAAACAAGCCCAGGTCTCTCAGTCTGTCATCACGGGAGATGTGCCCCAGCCCTCTGAGCATCTCTATGCCCTCCTCTGGAACTGCCCTAGCAGGGGCACATTTTTCTTCTACTGAGGACCCCAGACCTGGACACAGCACTCCAGGTGAGGTCTCACAAGAGCAAAGCAGAGGGCAAATCGCTTGCTGGCACAGAAGACATCACTCCTCTTGATGTCTCAAACTTACCTCAAACCCACAAAAATCAATGACTTT
>NW_005054505.1:880150-905439 GCF_000277835.1 Geospiza fortis | reverse complement strand
ATCATAACTGAGAAATCGTCTATGTCATTTGATATCTGGAAAAAAAAGATTTTAATGCTTGACACATTTGAAGATGCTATTCTTCTTCTTGAAAATTTTTACTTAAAAAGCAAACTTCTGTTCCCCTGTTCTGATTAAAAGGATGAAAGAAGTATATATTGGTTAACTGTCTGTCACTGTACTGTACTCTCTTGTGTTGTATTTACAAAGAAGCAAGAATTGTGTTGGTGCAGAAGAGATCAATAAGAAGTCTGTTATCAATCTACAGGCAAACTTTGAAGTTAGAAAAAAGGAGAACTATATTGCTTTCAAACATCCTTGACAGTTTAACAAAGATGCAGCAAAGAGAGAAAGAGATGGGGAGGAGCTGTAATGACTGCCCTTGGTAGCAAAGAAAAGAAGAATGAGTCAGGTGCTGAAGAGTTACACGAATCATAGTTTCATCCTTCAGAGGTTGAAAAGTTCAAGGCTATTAGCTGTTTTCTCCTACTGACAATGAACAAAAGAACAAAGCAAGAAACACAATATCTGTCCAAACAGACTTTCCACGTTTATTGGCCTAACAGTTTTGCTTTCATCTAAGAAAGCTTGAAATGATAGAGCAAGGAGTCATGAAACATGCAATCTTTAGCCTTGAAAAAGGGCTTTGTTAAGCCTTTAAAGCAAAATCTCTTGATCTTTTAAACATGCAAGCCACATAGCACAACACATTGCAGTGTAATATAAGGTTGAAGCACACAAATTGCATGTTTTTCTCAAGATCAATTTTCCCATGCAATGTTAAACAGTTCCCTCCAAGTAGTGAATTTTGCAAGATGCAGAACTGTCTTTCCTATTAGGATTTAATCCATTTTATCCCTTTAAAGAAAGAAGAAATCCAGTAACTATATGATTAAAATAAGGAGGTAGCTAAGCTGTTCACAAGGAAGTCCAAAGTATTCTACTGTTTCTTACACAGTGCCTCCATGGGGTATTATTAGATGTGCATTTCATATGTGCTCTATGGTCTCTTTGCTGAAAACCGTTCTTCTGACCACCATACAGATTAGCAGCAATGCAGGTCTTTTCCTCTGGGAAATATGTTTTGTCCCACTGAAGAAGTTCCTGCATATTTTTAATCAAATATACAGCTTTTATTTCTTGTGCTTTCTCCTGGCTCGATATGAACATGCCAGAAAAAGCAGGAAACTCAACATTTATGACAGTTTCCTTACTTAGAAAGAGCACACATTATGAGCTCTGCATTTCATTATGAACGTGAATTGTTAATTTAAGTCCATAACCATGGAAAATATTAGACCTTTGCAGATGAGTTTGTATTTCTAGTCTCCGTGTTTGCAGAGGGATAAGAATGTAAGTCTGAGTGTGTGAGGTTGGATCCTTCAGGTTTACAGCCCAATTTGGGGGAGCTGTTTCTCTGTGGTTCTTGCTGTGAGCAATGAAGATCTATTTTGACCACCTGTGTCAGTGATAAAGAATCAGCAGTACAGATGAGGTGAAAAGAATTAGTGTGACTGAACTGATGGAACTGGACACAATAAGGCCTGACCTTGGGAATATATAGCAGGTGATTTGGATAAATGGACAATTTCAACAGAGGAAGTCCTGAGTAGCACTCAGAAAGAAAGTCTGAGTTGGAGTGGCAGCTTGATTGCTGCTGCTCTAGGACCTGTTGTGAATGAGGAAACTCCCATCAGAAAGGAGATTAATGGACAGGTGTGAGTCCAGAACAAAAGGAGGCCCTGAAGTGATATGTGTGTTTTGGGGTGTTGTGGGGATACACTGTGGAGCTGGGGAGAAAAGGATGAATTTGATGTGACAGGTATGTAAATAAGGTGCCCACTTTATACAGGTATTTTTTCATTCTTTTTTCCCCCTCTAGGTCTACAGTTATATCAGGAGAAGGCTTGAAATTGTAATCTGAGAAGAAAAACTGCCTTTTCCTTTTGTTAGCCATATGACTGAGACAGGAGGAAAAAACCCAAAACCCATAAACTCATGTCCAAAAGAAAAGCATTATAAACAAAACAAAACAAAACAAAACAAAACAAAACAAAACAAAACACATGTACTTCAAAAACCAAAACAAATAAAAAACCCCACCCATCCCCCAAAACCAACAAAAACCCAATCAAACAAATCCAAAGCAGAAGAATTGACACAAGTGAGGCTGGAGCTGTGAGTAAAAGCATCTAGGGATAAATACAATTTAACCAGGCAATAAATATTAACTTCCTCTAAACATAAGCTGAATATGCAAGGATTGTGTCTTTATATGAAAAGAGGAAATGAAATTAATTTGTCTGTAAAAGCTGATTAAACCACCTTTCCTCTCTCCCACTTTCTCTCTCCCAGCTTCTGCAAAACCACTGGGTCAGTGCTTCTTTCTCGCTGTTATTTCCTGCCTCTCATTAAGGACTTTAAAGTTCCTGCTGCAGATACTGAGTGAGAACGCAGGTCATTAATTTAATACTGAATTATTGTAAAAGCACAGAGAACATCTTCCTCCTCTTCTTTGCACTTACATGAAAGCAAAAATTATTTTGCTTGCTACCAGGGGTCATGTGGAGAAGTGCTTTGACTTGTATTTTTACTGGTAAATGGAATGAAAAACCCAGACAATAAAACCTCTTTTCCCCTCACATTAGCTTAGAATCCAAGTTCACTAACTGTTTAGTGCCACAGTGAATTCTACAATAAATGTTAGATCCTGTGCCAAAATGGAGCATGATTTGTGTTGCAGTGTACTTGGACAACTACCTTGTCTCCTTACAAGTTCTCTTTAGACATTGTGAACTAGCCTGCCTGTGACTTAGAAGCAGTGCCTAAACTAAACTTAAACCTTCTTACCTTCTTTGGAATCAGTTTTACTTCACTTATAGCTATATTTTGCAACATGCATTTTGTGTTCGGGACTTAAAATGTCCAGTTGCCTATAATGAATGCTTATTTTTAAAGCAATTATGTTCTATTTAGTTTTATAATCTACTGCCATTATCTGGCCTTATTTTGTTTCTTGAAAATTAAGTTATTTTCTTACATTATCATTTTAAACTTGCAAAAATACCAATTAATTAGGTGGGAAAAGTTGGCCAAAGTTTGGGTTTTATTTACTTTTCTTTTTAGGCATGATTTTAGCTTCTATAATTCCCTAATTCTTTATTTCTTTAGAGTCGCTATCACAGTAAGTTAATCCACAAACTGCACTAGCTTCTTAGGATGGGTTTTCAAACACAGAGCTAGATAATGGTCTTGCTATCTGTTCCTGTTTCTCTGCCAACAGAATGCAATGGCACTGCAAGGTGACTTGAGGACCAATGGATTCCTCCACCTCCAGTATGTTTAGGTGAAACAATCACTGTAGTGTTCCAGGGCACTTTTCAAGGAATTAAATAAAAAAACTGTATTCTGACACTGAATGATAGCTGAGTGAATATTTTTGTCATCAGTATTCCCAGAACTACTGAAGAAATTGTAGTGCATTCCATGTTTCAGCTTAATTGACTCTTGAAATAGAAAATGGTACCCTGAGCCTAAAAGAAAAAAAAAAAAGGAAACCACAGGGGCCAATCTTCAGTAGTCTAAAGGAAATGGAAGTCTGGAAAGAAGAAAAAATTATAATAACCTCATCTCTGCAATACTTGGGCAGAAATCAGTAAAAAATTTGAATGATCAAGCAATATAGGACTGGACTGTGAATCTGTATATTTCTTCTCATATGCCAGTTAAATTATTCATGAAGAATCATCTCCTGCTAATCCCATTCTTTTTATTTCCTGTTGTCTAAACAGGCAATACTGGATGGCGATTAATTCAACTAGTTATCACTTTCAGTAAAGAATTCCCTTCACAAATCTGACAGGGATGTCACTACTTTTCCAAACTCTCAAGTCAAATTAAAGACTCACTTGTTTTCCTTTTGCTTTGCATTTTTATCTCCACATAACAGACTGCACCATATAATTAGAGGAGCCTTAACTTTTTTTTTTTAATTTTTGGTAGGATGAGAGAACCAACTTGGATCTTTCTATTGTTTAGGGAATATCACAATTGAAAAGGCAAAATGTTTTTCATGAAAGAGAATTTTTCATCAGAAAAACACAATACAGGTTTCCATAGAGTCCAGACAGTTTATTTTTTAGCAACATGTTGCAGTGAGCAGTGGTCTAGACTCTTGAGTAAATACAAATGTGGGCAAGAAGTTCAACTATTAAATGGATTTTTGAGAAAATGAGAATATTTGAAAGTGAAAAGAGAAGTACCCCAACTTCAGCAAAGCTTTTTCACCATACTGAGATACTTTAAGAATTCTTAATACTCTTCATGCCTTTCTCATCTCTTATCACCAGAACTGCTTTACCTGTTAATCTAATTTATGGCAATCAAGGAGATAAGGCAATTAGAAGATCTGGTGGAACACACCAGATATTTTGCTAGTGATGCTTATTTTGCTTGTGCTCATGACAGCTGCGATCAGTGAATGAACATAATGATACAGATGTAATATCAGCACAGAAAATTTGCCTATTTCGAACTCTGGCTGTGGCTGAAGGTCAGAGAGTCTACTGCCTGGAAGAGTGCATGGAAGAAGTCCCAGGAAGAATCTGGGATGACCATGACCTCATTCCCACTGCTGTAACAAACCTCTGAAACCAAGTCTGCTGAAGGGGACATGGGACAAAAAGATCACTACAGCATAACAGCATTTCCTTTTAGGTAAGCATCAGTTAATACAATAGAAACTTGCAGTCTTCGCCTGCACACTTGCTAATATTCTTTTAATTATTTGCTAAAGTGGTTATACAATATACTGATTATGGAATAAATAAACTACAATAGACATAGGAGCCTAAAAAATTATATAGGTTTCTTAGTTGAGGTCTCCAGATGCCGTAGTCGAGGTCTTCACATCTGTTTCCCTCTTCTCTGTGTTTCATGTCAGAGTTGGCAGTAGAAGATCAGGAAGGGTTCATGACTCTCAGAAACTGGAAGGTCTGCTTTCTCTTTTCTTGAAGTGAGTGCTCTAACTACTCAAAGTAATGAGAAACTCTCTCTCATACATTCATATTATAAAATTAAATAGCTACAAATGCTTTTACTTTCAGACCCAGTCCTGTCATCTTCTGAAATATGTTCTTGCTTCTAAACCATGGTGGGTCTCAAGCTTAGGCAGCTTTTCAGCTGAACAGGAAAAGGCCTTGCAAATGTTGGGCAATTCAGATCAAATGACTGTGGCACTGGGCACGGAATGAAGCAACCACTGAAATCCATTTGGGATTTGGCTGCCCAAACTCATCATGAATACTATGCAATGAAATCTTCAAACTTTTTAGTGCCTAGCTACACTGTCCCATCTCATTTCCTACTGGTTCTCCTGAAAACACTATTTACATATATTAGATAGTGTGCTCCTCTTTTTTAGGAATATAGAATTAAAAAATAATAAATTGCTGTTGGATTATTATTTTTTACAGCATTGATTCTCTTTTTTTTATTTATTTTTTTGAGATACTGTGTCCCATGTCTATATTAATTTGGAAAGCTTTTTTCTTCTCAATGGATATAGAAAATGGAGTAAGCAGTATCCCAGCAGCCTATTTTAATTGAAGTGCAAAATTATTTTTCTAAGTCCATCCTACTGCTTTTATAACTTTGGCAGTAAAAAGAAGTTATTGTTAGAATATCCTTGTTGCATACCAACAGCCCTTGTCAATACTACTTGCAAGGACAAAACAAAAACATAAAGATAAAAGATGAAGCATCTTTCACATGTTAAAAAGGCATCTGTCTAGCTCCTGAGTCTACTAGTATAGATTACTTATTCAGTTGCTTTTAATTGTAGCTGAATGAGGAACAATTCCACAAATTATCTCAAGTAATTTCTTCCCTTATATGAAAATAGCACCAAACAATCACATAGTGTAGTTATGAAGATTTGTTTGAGAATGCTAGAATGACTGAAAAAATACCCCTTTGGCAGAATCTGCTGTAGGGCACATACAGTTTATGTGAAATACTTCCAGGCTACAAGAATTCACACTTTTATTACCTTACCATATAACACACTTCTGCAAACGATGTGCTCCATATAAGCATATCTCCAAACTCCCACACTTACCATCTATCTTTACCCCATTTCATGTGTCAGACTCCTTGTGATGTCCATAAACTGTCCACAATATTTACCCTGACATGGTTAATGATGCCCAGCTGCATTTCCTTAACATATTGTTGAAAGACCATATGCTCCCAAATGTTTTGTGAATTTTCATTGCATGAAATACTCTACTTAAAGTATCATAAAGAATTCTAAATAAGGCCTGGAAAAAACTGGTAAACCTGTGGACTTGATCATAACTCTCACTAATGCTCCTCCAAAGGAAAGTTAGGCAGAATTTCCTTGCATGTCTTAAAGCTTTCTGACTCCAAAGTTAGCTGTACAGGCTGATGGAGAGAACATACACTTAATATTCCTTGCTGTGACTGAGTGATAGGCGGAAAAGGGAGAAAGGCAAAAAAAAAGTTTGAAATCTAGACTTTTCACCTTCTGCTATGTGGAAAATACAAGTTACAGGTAACTTCTTTAGCAGGGATATGCCATAACTGAAAGTGCAGTAGTAAATAGAATTGTTTGAAGCAGCTGTATTGCGGAGTGAATTTTTCCTAAAGATACTAAATTTTTTGTGAAGAGTAACATGAATGTACACTAATAGAATTAAGTAAGATACTATTCTAAGTTTACAATAGTGAAGTTGAAAAGCATCTGCTATTATAATTGCAACTGCATTTCTAGCAATACAGTTTTCAATAGTGCATATTCACTACTGGTGGAAGGCATGACCAAGAGCTACAGAGATTTTGATTTATAAGTTAACCATTTTTTAAAGGACTGCTAACCACACATTTAAAAGTTAAAATGCAGCAGAGAGTTGATGAGATAGGAGGAAATAAAAGTAGATCTTGAGTTGCTGATCATTTTAATAATTTCCTTTTAATACTAACAATGACTTCAAAGAAATTGGAAAGCCTATTGCAGTATGCCATGTCAAAAGACAGGCATTCATGAAATACTCTGCAGCAATCTATGTTTTAATACATTCAGTGATATGAATTTTCACTTTCTAGAAGTCTGAGCAGTGAACTTTCATCAAGAAACCAATTAAGCAAACAAAGAATACAAAACCAGATGGCAAACACAGGGTAAGAGTGATATTAAACTTCATTCAGCAACTCATTCTGTGTTAGCAGAAATGACCTTAAAAATGTATTTTAGTATCTAGGCTTAAAACCAATTAAGGAAGAACCTACATAAATCAGAGCACTGTGAAAATAAGATATGTAAACTGAACTAAGATTATATTTTTCTAAATAGATTTTTATGGAAATTATATTCATAGCATAATTTCTGTGCAGTTAGATCTACAATATGATGTAAGTGCAAAGTTCTAAGTGGTGCTCAAGTTTTATAAAACCTATATTTAGTTCTAACATTATCAAAGGAAGGAAAAAATCTCTTTCTAATAGATCATGTACGAGGCAAGAAGACTGACCCAAATACATATTTTACTTAAAACGGAAGGGGAAGTTATCAGTTTTAGTTTTCTCCCAGTAAATAGTTTAGCTTCCAGTTCATTTAGGGCGAACATATAGTCATAAAAAATGTATTTTCAGTTGGCTTTCAGTATAGACATTAGTCTGAAAAAGCAACAAACAAAAATATTTAGGTTTAATGGTAGTTTTCTTTTTTTTTCCTTGCTGAAATGAGAGGGAAAAAAGAGCTACATATGTTATTCCATAAGAAAGAAATTACTTCATATAAATTGTCAAAAGGAAGCTGAAGATGACAAAGTCTTGCCTTTCCATGACAAGATAAACTAAGCTTTCCTCCTCTCCTTGTCTCTGAAAAAATAGCATTAAGAGTATCAAGAGTATTAACTAGGGTAGGACAGTCATTTTCCCCCACAAATATCTGGATCTGAATTTGTCACTTTGGAAATTTTCTTAAACATTACTAATCTGGAGGGAAAAAAAACCCAAACCAACAACAACAAAAACAAACAAAAAAAAAGCCGTTTTCTATGTGCTGGGAAACAGTTCTCCACCTTCATTGGAGCAGAAACTAGATAACAGTTTCCTCATATCCTAATGTCCTTTGGAGTCAGCTAGGTGTTTATATACCCCCTGGGTCTGACAGCAGATGAGTTTGATTGACAGAGAATTTAACAGATGACAGGATAGAATTGGTGTTGAGTAGGTAGATAGACATCCAGATGGAGCTATCCAGAAAGTGATTAGGTCTCATAGTAAACATGCTATCAAAGGATGGAGCCATTTCATTTGTATAGGACTATTAAAGCATTTTATAGATATTGGAATAGCTCCAGCAAAGAGAGTTTTCTCTAGGAAACTTGAGACTCTGGTGTGTAAAAGCTTCACTTGTGAATTAAGGAATCAAAGTTCAGATCTTTGTCCTGAAGCAGGAAGAAAGGAATTTGAGATCATTTCTCATACCTCTTAAGCGGGTATCTTAATCAAAGGGACATAATGTATTCTAAGGAAGCATTGCCTCATGCTGGAGCTAATGGAGTTAACTAATGTTTGCTGCAGCTCCATAAGCATTAAGTAGTGTCATCAATCCTTAGCTAAAGCAGATTTCAGCAGCTTCCTGACTGTCATGTTATCTGACCTGTTGCTGGTTCCCTCTTCCTGAACGATGCTAAGTATTCATAAAATGCAACTGAGTAAAAATAGATTGTTTTCTTTCATGTGCCCAGGAATATAGAGTTGGAATGGCTGATTACCCGTGGTCAGAGAGCATTGAAAAAAAATTCAATAATATATGGTATAGAAGGTTTCTATCTATGGCTAAAATCATAGGAGAAGAATAAAGCCTTTCCCATCCAAGGGCAAATATCAGTTTAAAGATATAGTATTTGATCTGCAAGTTTTTCTAATAAAAGGTCTCACAGAGGTAAGATTTCCCAATATGATTCCAGAAAGGCTCATATGTATAAGTTAGGATCTTGCAGTGCTACCACAGATGTGACATCCAAATGTAAGGCAGGCATATGCCTGGATGAAAAACAACCTGTCAAACCTTAGACTAGATGTAAACACAGGTAGGAAAGCCAAAGAATTTGGCAACCAGAAAAAAACTTTGTCTTTTAACAGGAGAGTATAGAATCGTGCATCACATTATTAAAACAGCATAGGGTTTTGCAGCCCACAGCTCACCACTTAGGCTTGCAGTTACTTGCAGTAGTTAAATATTGTGAGAGAAATACTAGCAGAGATGGCCAGAAAAGGAATTTTCTGCTAAAGATGAACTTTAAAAGTATTAGTAGTCTTGTTAGTCGGCATTTGTTGTACTAGCAGCTAAGCTTTGATCATTTCACTTTTTTGTATTTTACACTACTACATCTTCATTTAGAAAGTGACAGGCCTGAAATAGATCTTTCATGATTTGGAGAACTGCAGATTTTTTTTAATGAAACATGCAAGTATTGTAAAAAACCTTTCTGCCATTTCAGAACCATGTCAGATAAGTTTATATTGCTAGTGTCAAGGTTTATTATTCTTTGTTGTACCAAGACAAAGTAAAGGAGTACACAGATTGCTTTTTTTACCAATAATTAAAATGTGTAATTCAACACCAGAATTTCTTTAAAATAATACTAATTAATATAAATGCAGAAGTAAAATCTTAAGTATTGGTTATTTCAATAAAGTTTACAAGATAAGTAAACTGTTTTAATTTTTTTTCCTAAGTCTTTTTGATTTTTTTCCTGTGGTCTTAAATGCTTACAAAAGTGAATCACAGAAATTAAAATACTTTCTATTTTGCCTCAAACTGTAAAATAAATCTTTTAGATTTCATAATTTTTAATTCTATTTTTGTTACTGATTTCAGAGATTAAAATAATAAGTGAAACACATGACCATAACTTATAAAATTCACATTAAAAAGAATAGCTTTCTTCATTAAAAAATACAGTAAACGTAATAAAGAATTTGTAGTTAAAAATGCATATTTTATAATTATTGAGCTCAAAATCATGAAATATCCACAGATGGGTTACCAAGAGCACTATTCAGTTCAGTCTTTTCCTAGTTTCTACAAAAAATCAGTTAATACATACAATATCTATTTTGTGTTTGTGTATTTTGCTTGATGATCCTTCAAGAATAGTGTCACTGAGTTTTGTCAAACACTTCTGCTAGCAACAATAAGTAGCTATTTCTTTGTGGCATTGGAGAAATAGGATTGAAATGAAGGGCTTTTCTTCATTAATTACACTTAATTTTATGTATGACTTGCATATTAATTTCATCTATCATAAACTGAATTCGCATTGCATTAGTTCTTGATAATCTAGATAATAAATAAAGGATCAAAAATTTTGATTACAGCACACTGTAATAGATTAAGAGTTAGACTAATGGAATTTAGATGCATGATCAAAGTGATGGTACTTTGGTAAAAAAAGGTAGTGGTAATGAAACACTGGAAAATCTACAAAATTATTTGAGAGTGCACCCAAGGAATGAACTGTAGGAGCTTCCTCTTCACACTGTAGTGTGAATTATCTCTGAAGAATGGAGGTCTGTTGGAGAAAGACCTTACTAGATGTCTACAGGAAATGCAATAGAGCAGAGAGGAGAACATCTGGGAGGCCTCTGAAGTGTGTGGAAGAAAACTTCTTGATACAGCTGGTGTGTGAGCCCCTTGGGAAAGGCTGAACCTGTTTGCTGTGGACAGGGAGTGAAGTGTGGGTGGTGGGATGGCTTGAGGCCATCCTGGGCATTCACTCATTCTTCATTGCTCTTCATATGAAACTTTCAATCCCTCTACAACTTTGACCTAGAACATGTAATCCTAGCTTTTATTTCCAGAGCTCAAATGAGCAGGTCATTATTTAAATTCATTGGTTTACCTATACCCATAATTTTGTAAAGCTGCCTGATTTGATTTGCAATTCCCTGCATTTCTAGAGCTTTTTTTATTAACCAATATTGTCTGGAAAACCTGGAAAAGAAACCGGGTAATAATTAAACATATAACTTTGTTCTCTCTTTGTCATACAGTTTCTCACTTTAGCTGAGACTTTTCAAGATAGCAATTTATTTTTGTCTAGTCTACACTCTTCCTTAAAAAAATGTAGTGAGATGATGAATCATCATCAACAAAAGTCCTTTGAGTTCCTCAAAAAAATAGGCATTTAAAAAAAGTTACCTGCCATCTTTGTCAAGGAGTTAAGAGTTTAGTTCTGCTGACAATGAGGTGTGATACATTTAAAAAACTAATTTAGGATTAAGTTGCAGGACTCATAAGCAATACCTTGGGAAGGTAGTTTTGATTTTTTAAAATTTTTTTTAAATAAACCAGGCTCAACATGGAGTAGATGTTTTTTCTAAACCCTTGTTCCTAGGAGAAAATAGCAGCTAAATGTTCTTCCCTTCCATTCACAGAAATACCTAGCATAGTACAGGAAAAAGCAAAAATGCACCTAAACCCTCTGTGTATCCAGTAATTCTATATTTCCAAACTGGACATTTCATTATATACAGAGCACATTTAATGTTTTTAGCACAGATAAATATAAAAATTTTATCGCAGTACACCTTTGCTGTCTTAGACTGTGACTATGAGGAAACATAATTTTTTTAAATAAAAATAAAGGAAAATGGATTTCTGGGGAGTTATCTATTACACTGCCATAAGTATACCTGTACTAACAGCATTTCAGAACTTTCTTCTAGCTATAATGCTTTTGAAATATTTGAAATCTTGCAGTACTGTAATATAAATGCAGTGCATTTCCAGTTCCTGGAGAAATGTTGAAAATGTAATTGCTTTCATATAACTGAAATTCAAGATTGAAAATATTTCAAAAGCACCACTGTAGGAAGAAAATATTGAAATACTGTAGGAGGAGAACTGGAAAGAGAAGAAAAATAAATCAAGCTTAGGAAGGAAAGATTAGGCATGTTAGTCAATAAGCTGGCAGAGTCAAAAAGAGAGACTTCTCAAAGCATACTGAGGATGAAAAAAGTGTTAATTGGGTACAAGAACATGTTTATGAGGGAATACAAATAGATTTGAGCAAAACATGTAGATAACAGCAGAGCATTTGATATAGGAAATATTCCTGTGACCATGGTGGATCTTATGTTGAACAGTAAATGAGAAGACAACAAACATCAGCGAACCCTGGAAGACCAAAGACACCATGGGCTAGAATTTGTTATTATTCACTGTGCTCCAAAGTTCAGTATTTCACTAATAGATCTTTTCCATAAACTGGTGTACAGTATCAGATCCAGCTTTCTGTATGGAAAGAAATAGTTTATTTAAAAGAAAAATTAACTATAAAATGAATACATTAGATTTTAGGTAAAATACTGAGATGCTTTGAAGTGTTGACATGTCAATATTTTGAAATGAAAAAGCTTACTTTTTTTTATTTATCATCTTTCTGAAATAAATTTTAAATGTAAAATACTTTAATGATTTTTAACCCACACTCATAAAATATTATCAGAATTATTAGGCACTTTAAAAGTCTTCCATTAATTTTTTCTGTAGTGTTTCAGGTACATTAGAAAAGAAAATTATCAGCCTTATGGCTTGTTGATAATTTCAGAGATAAAATCACACTGAGTTTTCCATAGTTTTCATAAGTCATAGAATTGAGTAAGTAATGGCTCATTATAGCTTGATTCTAACAAATGACTTCATTATTTTTCAAATATTAGACTAACTTAGGCAATAACTGCTGGTTTGTTTTTTGGCTTTTTTTTTTCAGGACAGCCAATTAGGGCCATTTAGGTTTATCATCTGTTTCCATGTTAAAGAAGAGTAGAGAGGTATATAGTCCTCCAACAGTTACTGGCATGTAAAAAATCTGATTGGTTACCTAACTTTATTAGCTCTGAAATTCAGGTTTATTGGATACTAATGTCTTGAACAAATATTATACATATTTTAATTTATGAGTTATTCAACCATAGACAATGTGCTTATACGTAATTTAAAACTGTTCTACCTGTCATCAAAATTATTTTATTAATGCTTTCCCATTTGTTATTGTTGCAGACAAATCATATATGTCCCAAGATCCATGACACAGGCAGAAAAACATCAACTTTATCCAGCTCCTGAAACTCTAACTGAGCCCACTGCCCACACAAAGAAAAACCCACCAGTTTCTTTAGCAGTACTTCCAACAGGAGCCCACAAATGTATAAAATATTTAATACAGTGAAAATCTGTTCTAGTCACATCATGAATTATAACTCAGAATCAAACTACAGGGTGGGCATGGGTGGGCATGTGTTCAATAATTATCCTTAATTCAATATTAGTAAACTCAATGAATATTAAACAATAAGTTGCCCCACATCTTTTTTATGGGTACTGTTGATGCAAAGTAAACATTTAATATGACTGATCTTTCTATAGGAGAGTTTCTTATACTGTTTTCCTTTTTCTTTTCACACAAATTAATTTTAATGGCATTTGTCCATAATTGTGGTCTTAGGGTATTTCTGGTGCATCACAAATATATATTTATTACTCAGCACTAAATTACATTTTGTTACTGGCCTAAATACTCAAGATTTAATTTTGAACCTAGTATCCACTATTCTATTTACTAGATCCAGGAAAAGATAGATAATATCAAGAGAGTTGATGCAGAGACTGAACACTTTTAGCAATAACAAAGTAAGATAAAATTGAAACAGTGTGAAAACTCATGGATAAAAAATAAATGCTACAGAAGGTGAGCGGGAAACTTTTACCAGCCGTTGTTTACCTTTAGTAAGTATTTGAGGACAGAGTAGAAAATACTGGGCAAGAGCAGCAGCAGAAAGTTTCACAATTTAATAAAAGGACAGTAGCTGGAGGCAGAGCCTGAAGGCAGAAAGTTTGGTGTGTGGCCCAAAGGTCAATAGGGATGGATAAGGAAAATTATCTAATGTAGGAAGGAAACAACACTTCCCAGACGGGATCCCAGAGAGGTTTGGTTCCTGATTATCTCTGCTCCAGTCTTATTAACTAATTGCTTTCATTTGGTAAGTAAAAGTCAAAATACTCTTGGGCCAGCTTCATTGTCAGAGCAGAAAAGTTGACATACTTCCTAAGGTTTTTAAGGTCCTTTAATTGATCTGGGAAATTTCTAAGGGATCAATTACTGTGGTATTCTAAAATATTTTCAAATCATAATTGTTTAAAAGCATCCATAATATTATGTGTTTACATCTTTGTAGCATATTTTAAAATCGCTTTTGAAAGCAGACTATTTTCTCAGTTTCACAGATGGGGATGATAAGTGCTTATGTGCTTTACTTACATTACTCACTTACTCAAAGACCAAGCTGAGAAAAAAAAATAAATTCCTCCACTGTAGTACCTTATTTATCCAGGTAAAGGGAGGATAGGATGGAAAGAAGACATCTGATGCTGATATCGGATATTTTGCGAATGTTCAACCATAGACAATGTGCTCCAGCTCTCCAAACTGGCAGCCAGTATGAATGGTGCAATTGGGTCAGTTCAGTAGTCCTTCCTTCTTATCTTTGGCAAGCTTATCTTATCTTGTCCATGGCAAGCTCTGGACACAGAATGAGGAACACTTCTATGTGCTTTAGATCCATAATAGGTGCTATGTAAGGCACTCCTTGAAACAAACTATTGTAGGTATTTATGTCTAGCTAGAATAATTAATGTCTATTATGACATACAGTTCAATGAATGACTGAGAATCTACTTGAGTTGGAAAAACACTTTATCAATGTAAATATTGCCTTACTTTGCAAGTAACTTCACTGTGATTGCAAGGTCCTGGGCTCCCCACTTCAAGAAGGACATTGGCTGGAGCATGTCCTAGAGAAGAGTAGTGAAACAGGTAAAAGCTCTGGAGCACAGGTCTTGTGAGGAACAGCTGAGGGAGCTGGGGATATTTAACCTGGAGAAAAGGAGGCTCAGAGGACTTTATCATTCTTTACAACCACCTGAAAGCCGGTTGTAGCCTGGTGGTCTCTCTCCCAGGCAACTGGTGACCAGATGAGACAACATAGCCTTCATGCTCTGTAGGGAAGGTTCAGGTTGGACATCAGGAGGAATTTCTTAATGTAGAGTGTTGCTAAACATTGGAAAGAACTTCCCAGGGAGGTGGTGGAATCACCAACCATAGAGGTGTTCAAGAAACTACTGGACATTGAAATTAGTGCCATGGTGAAATTAACAAGTAGTGATCAAAGGTTGCACTCAATGATCTCAGAAGTCTTATTCCAATATAAATAAATTTGTGAATCTGTCAAGTAATTGAATAATTTGGTGCACAATTAATAGTGTTGTGGTGTCAGAAAAGGAAAAGACATCAAGTTGCTGCGGTGATGGAACACAACATGGATACTCTGAAGGGCTCTTCCACATCTAGAAATCACCACAATAGTGAGCTTCTTCCAGTGATTCAGGAATTTCTAAATATTCAGGAGCAAACCTCATCAAGTTTCAGAATTTTCCTCTGTAATTTTCTGTAATGATTTAGTAGCATGAACATCTTCAATTCTTTTCAGCTATGATGTTCTATTTTGACTTCAATTTTTGAGAGCCTTACAGAGCATTAGCTTTCTTTAAATTTAGACATTTTGAACATATATATTTCTTATACATGTTTGAAAGTTTTATTTCCACTTCCTTTAATGAGCAAGAAATGACCTTTAAACAGATCCTTAGAATGAAGACAAGTTGATTTTAATCTTACTAATTTCAGCTTTCCCCTTGTTAAAGACATTCACATTCTTCTCCTTCAAGAAAGTCAAGAAGGAGTTATTAGAACATTTCAAAAGGAAAATTCCATGGAAGGTCTATGAAATAAAAGTTTGTATTTTTATTATATAGTATGGCTGGATGATTATAAACATTAATAGGTATTGCTGTAGTTTTATTTTTCCTACTACTGTTTTCCTCTACTCATTATAGAACTTCTATGACAATGTGCTTAAACACGTTTCAAAAGTGGTGAAGCAATCATTGAGACAGTTAAAGAATGGAAGGGAAACATTCAGTGTTTACAGTATTTTCTGCTGCTGAACAGGGTGTTAGTTCCTTTTTCTCCAGAAACCCTGTGAACCTGATAATAAATACAATTATACAAGAAACAAAAGGAAGAGATAGAGATAGAATGATAGCCAAGAGTATTTTGGTAACATTTTCATGATACATTTCTTAGGAACCTAAAACAAGTGCTATAATCTCTACTTCACCAAAGTTCCTTTTGTTTCAGGTTCCTTTTTTGACTTTTTTTAGGTGACTACTCTGAGACAGTAAAGGTAAAGGGAAGCCACATTACACTGACAAAGTTCCCAGTCTGCGAATGGTTGGATAAGAGAATATATAGAAAATATATTTAAGTTTTTTGCCCTGTTTCTATAGTCTTTTCTGGGCATCTTCTTGCATTCACCACACCAGATAGAAAACTGGTGTAGAAATAGCTATGGTCCAGAGTTCCAACCTGGTGTGGTTGCTTTTATATTCCCTTTCTCCCAGCTTCCATAAAAGTACTGGAGAAGAGAATATTGCATCTTCTATGTCCCTTCTCAAATTAAACCAGTACTTGAATATAGAATTTAGAAGCTTCTTACAGTTCAATGTTGAATAGACAAAACTCTGAAATCAAAGTAATTTGAGGCAATCTGTAAATATATATATATATATATATATATATATATATATATATATATATATATATATATATATATATATATATATATATATATATATATATATATATATATATATATATATATATATATATATATATATATATATCCTATATATAAATATATAGAAATAATGTTAGATATGATTACCAAGAGGATAAATCCTCACTGTGAACCCAGAATCACAGAATCATCTTATCATCTTTAAAATCTCCTGCAGCATAGTAACATGACATGACTTTACAACGACTTCGAATTTGTCCACAAATGTACATGAGAACAGTGCAGGGTAAATTGCTAGAAATATAGTCCTTGGCACAAATTATAAATGACACTCCAAGACAGTGCTGGAACATGTGGATGCAGTTTTGTTGGGCTTGCCTTTCCATCAGTCTTGTTGTAACAGCACAGTGTTGAGCATCACAAAGAGGGTAAGATACAGTACAGTTGTCTTACAGTAGACATTTAAAGTCCTTGAAGTGATTGGTCCTTGGCCAAGACATTTATAGACCGTACACACAAAATTAAAATTTAAGAAAAAAACCCCAGAAACCTTTTTCAAACTATATGCAGCTCAAGTTGTCTATGTGTAAATATAAGGACTTATGAATATTAGCTAAATATTATAGTGCTGAAAATAATGTTAAAAGAAAAAAACCCGCTTTTATCAGTGTTACTCTCATACTCATATATTTTCCAGTATACCAATATCTGTATGTAACTGTTCTTTTATATAACTTTACCCAAATAAAGGTCTTTATCAATATATGAGCCTGGGTGAAAATGTCAAACCTATGCCTAATATAGATCCATAAACTCAGAAGCACAGGGAAATATGAGGATCTATGAGGGGTTTAAATGAAAAGTGGAAATTAGCTACTTAACAACAACAACCAAACAGTTTGTTGAAAGAAGCCTTGATTTGTGTAAGCATTCTGACAGTGTTGGAACAAATCCACCTTATCAATGTTTCTCACCTTTTTAATGGCAATAGACTGACTTCATCCCTTGGAAAGTTTTGTAATTTTAAAATTTGAAATAACTTAAATCTTTATTATAAAAAATTCCCAGAAAATGTCACAAAGAAACCACTGCTAAACAGATTCCCATTATTACACCTGTTTTGCATAGTCCCAGATAAGAAGAGGCTGGAGGGATTCTCGCTTTTATTGGCTAGAAAGTAGGATGTTCCTAAACTAAATAAAAACAAGTAGATGAACAAAAAATATTTCTAATCTTTGGGAAAACTGAATGAACACCTGCTTCTCCTTTGTTAACATGGTACGTAACAGTTCCAGTTTTCTGGATTTTATTTGGAAGCCATATATGAGGTCTTAGGATAGCAGAAGTATTGTGGAAATTGATACTATACTTTTGCTTTCACAACTATTTCTTTTCATGACTGACTATGTTTTTAAGCACCAGTCCTTAAAAATAATTGTGTTAGAGCAAGAACATGTAAGTGAAGAGCAAAAGAGCTCTGCTGGTTTTGGCTGCAAGTGGCTTTTGGTTTACCTATTAAACTATATTTATGTCAACCCACAAGTTTGCTCACTTTTACACTTCTGATTCTCTCTCACATCCCACTGGAGCAGGAAGTGAGTGAGAGTCTGTGTGTGGCTTAGTTGCTGGCTGGGATTAAACCACAACAGGATACAGCTCTGTTGCCTGCCAGAGAGAGACTGTTTTTGGGAAGGATTCTCTACAAAGGAAAGAAAAAGTAGCAGAAACAGAAAGAGGAAATGATATTCAGATAAAATAGACAAAACTGTTCTGGCTAAAGACGAGCCAAGCACCTATGAAATGGCAGCAATCTTCAAACCTATAAGCAGCAGAGATATTACCCTTTCCTGTGTGGACTCATTCTCTCAAGACATTTTGGAGTAGAACTTATTTCAAAAGAAAAATTTGTTCTCATCACCAGTGAATCTCTATTTTAAGAAGAGCTTGTCAACAAAAAACAGTTTACATTTGACTACAAAGATTGTTAGAAGCCCTGGTTGCTTTTCATTCTGCAACTGAGTGACCCATTCTAGACTGTCTGACAAAAGGAATGCTGGACTTCTCAACTTTAGAGCTGGACAACTCATGACAGAAAGTAAACAACAAGAATTTAAGGATGAAAGTCAGTATGACACACTGCCATTTTTATCTCAATCAAACTTTATCAGACAAGTATATTTAGGTATAACTCTTGTTTCCTTGAGTCATGTTTTTTCACTTAATTAGTCACAGTGGTAGGGACTAGAATAGGTATATAGGAAGCAGTTAGATAGAAACTTATATCCCACATGCTCTTTCTGATGAGAGACAAAAATGAAATTTGAGAAAAAAATGAAATTTGCAGAATGAGCATTGGTAATCCAATATCATAGTCTTCAGATTGATTTCCTGAGATAAGGTAATGTCTTTAGATTGACTAATTATAAGAAATTGATTTGAATTTGGCACATTTTACAGCATTCCTGACAATGAGTTAGTTATATTTTATTCTGGATTAAAACACATTTAATTTTTTATCTTAATTAGAGACATTATAGTAATTTCATTTTATGTTCTCTGTTCATGTCTTGTGATAAAGGCTGAAGAAAACTTTTTTTCTAGGTCACTCATATGGCAAACACAAATTCAAATTGAGTTTCCTCTTCCACACAGCGTTGACTACAGGTGTGAGAAGCAGCTCCTCCCTCTCCGTATGGGAGTCCTTCTCAGTCAGTCTCCATCCCCCAGACCTAAGCTGGAGAGGGAATGGGGGCGACTGCTGGGCCAAAAAACTGACCAATAACAAACTGTTTTTGCAAGCAGGGATGTACCAGCAGGTCAGTAACTAGAGCCAACTGCAAAAAGGAAACTAAAAAAACAACAACAAAAAAAAAAACCAAAAAACAACTCACAACAACCAAAAAAAAAAAACCCCTAACACCACTGAAAACCAAATTAAAAAAAAAAAAAATCAAACCCCCAGCAGTATCCTTAACTAATTCTGAGAGATTCCACTATGCCCTTCAGCAAGCTCCTCTCCCTGACACCTCTCTCTTAGCAGATTTTTCCTCTTGTATAGTTTATTCATGAACCCAGAAGTGTCTCACTCATGGCTTGGCAGCCCCATCCTCAGAGCCAGCTGATATTTCCGAAATGAAGGAATGACTTTCAGTCCAAAAATTAGGCAATGCAAAATACTCCTTGGCTTAACAAAAATGAACAGATTCTTGGTGACTGGACTGTAACTTTGTATGTAGCTATTGTGCACTTCACTAATCATATTGAAAGAGGAAAAAAAATCACTGAACAGTGAAAAGCAGACTTCATTTACCTTAAAGGTATCAAGATTATGTGTTGAAAAAATATTTTAATCTTACTAAAAATGAGAATTAACAAAGAGAAGTAGGAACAGGGGAATTTTGACCTTGAGTACAGACTAGGAAGACTATTTATTTTGGAACTGCTGAAAGCATTTCTTATCTTAGACTTCAGAGATATTCCACCTAGGGAACTGGAGAGCAGTACAGGCACTGTGTCTTTATTCCTTGATGTATTGTATCCAATCACTTTTTATTTCACAGTTCATTATCAAGAAACATTAACTTCTGTAAGAATGAAATAGAGTTTCCATGGAAGCTTGCTTACATTCAAAAGATAATTCAGATGAAGGATTACATGTATGATTTTTTATTCCCTGTGCATTTTGGCAGGAGATTTCAATGAAAATCAAAATAAAAAGAAACAATAAGAGACTTAAAAGCAAAGGGAAGATTCTGCTCATCTTTCAGAGACTAGTTTATCATCTAACTTTGCTGGTTGAATAGATAAGTATGAACTGCTGAGTTAAAAAACTTATTTAGAAAATGCAAATGGTGTTTGCTCATATGGAAATTACATTTAGCAACTTATGTTCTGATTCCAGAATTTCTCGTGTGTAGTACTACATAACTCTAAAGTATTCTTATTAGAATCAGTTGGATGAAGTATGTTTCATCTTCAACCGAAATAAGTTTGAATCATAGGTTTTAAAGACGTAAGGAGCTCTCTATGATGACTAATACAGGACTGAGTTTTAGAAGACTTTCTGTTTGAAGGGCTTATATTGGGCTGTATAACAGTTCCAGGATACATACAAGAGGGAAAAAGATAGGGAAATAAAATCAGATATTATGTTGGTATTCAGATAAATTAGCACAATGTAGAGTGCCAGAGCTTGACCATTGTTGCCAAGTGTCTAAAGGTTTTTTTAAATTATTGGCATATTAGCATGAGGGAAGTGATGGAGTAGTCCTCACCGTTTTCCAAGTAGAAATATATTTATCTACAGATATAGATATATACCCATTGCCAAAAATAAAGTGAGAACACCAAATATAGGACTGAAGCTTTTCTATTCAGAATTATCAGAAATGTGCAGAGACTCAACCTCTGAATAAAAAATTGAGTTTTTTTGTTTTCAAATTAGATCCTGAGATAATTTTGTAGCAATGCACAATCTATATCATTGTTATTCAATGAAGATGTGAGGTACTAGTAGTATCCTTTTATTTACTAATGTATTTAAAGATTCTCTGAGACTTCTCTTCAGTACAGTAATTATGAAAACAGACTGGACAGTGGCAGAGTCAGAAAGCATCTCCTCATTTTAAACTAAGACAGCATGAGACAGAGCAGGTGTTATTTTATGGGTATGCATTCTTAAATATTGCATGGAATATGTAATGCATCATTCTAACAATGAAGGATATGCTTCTTTGTCTGCAGAGAAGAATATGTAGAATTAAAGTAACCAGTATGAGCATAATTTCTTTATTGTTTGCAACATAATGACAAGAGAAGCAGCAGCTGCTGAATTGAGCCTTCCTTTATCCCCCACTATGAGGAGAGGGAATGAGGAGAATGCAGATGCTGGCTTGGGTTCTGTACAAAAGCAAGTGATAGCATCCAGTACAAAAACAGAGTATCACAAGAGAGCTTTCATACAATTATTATCTTTGGTGCCCCTTCAAAAGTGCATGACAGATACTGTAGAAAAACAGCTGCAGAATTTCACTCTGCGATCAGATTGGTTATTTCAGCCAATAATGCAAATATAACTCAGCACACAGAAAGCTGCCTTGGGAAAGTAGGAACCTTCCAGGGTTAAGCACTCTCTCTTCCAAAAGGGCCCAAGTTAAAATGCTGGATTTGACACCAATTTTCTGTAGGACTTCAGGCTACTCATGTACTTCCTCTGCTCTGACTGTAATATCTGTGAAAAAAGAGAGAATACTGACTCACCTACCTCAAAGGCAAACTAAAGATTAATTAGTTTGTGCTCGTATAGAGCTTTGAAAATGTCAAGGCTATATAACTACTGTTAAATAAATGGCAAAAAGTCAGATTAGACAAGTACAGAGCAGGACTGCCAGGGTTTATCACTGTATCTTAGCAATTATATTTAACACTTTCCAGAAAAGATTTCTTATAGTAGATATAGGTAGTTAGAAGAAAAGTATGGAGCTTATGGAGCTGTTCTATAGCAGTACTTCTTCAGAGAATGTAAAAGGAAATGAGAAAGCGAGCACAAATTTTAACTTTTCTGAACTTTTGAATTCAGCAGGGCAATATGTCAGTGCTCTATCTCAATTGGTTAATCTTTTACTGAAGTAGTATTCAAATACTCTTGTATAATACATCAGGAAAGGTTCCTGTCCACTTGAATGGGAAATAAAAAATAATAAAAAAATGTCCTTCTGACAGAGACTAGGGCCATAGGGCTGAATGTAGTTAATTTGCTTCCACTCTATTTTACACAATGAGGAACATCACCAATTTAAGCCTGAATTTTTCTGAGAAAAGTGCAGTAATCAATGTCCCATGATGACACTTCGAATGTGATGTATTTTATTCATAGAGTGATTACTTAGAAACTGCACAAGAAGATCCAACTTCCTCCCCCATCCCAAGTAGTGCACAAAATTTCCTAAATATTCTCATTGACTCACAAAAATTCCCTTTAGTTTCCCATTATTTTACCACCAGAAGTCATGCTGTTCCAATTTTTCAGTTTCCACTGTCCATCTTTGTAGACATCAGATTATTTGAATTTGCTGGCACAGGATCACTAGTCATTTAAAAGTTGCTTTTTTCTTCCAGTGCTCATTACCCACTTCTAAATATTCTGGTACTTAGAAATACACCAATCACTTGATTGGGGCTTTCAAGTAATTTCACCCTGCATCAGGAGGATCATATAAACTAGATGGAGACAAACAGATCTTACATTTATTATGTTTATCTGGATTTCAATGTAGAAGCACTTTTGTCCAAGACTAAACATTACCATGGAAAGTTACAATGCTGCAAATAATTAAAGAAAAACAGAGTGAAACTGAAATTAGACACTGAAGTTACTGCAAAAGTTACATTTGGAATGCTGCTGGTGGGATTTTGTTTGAAAAAGCAACATCAGATTTCTGAAAGAATACAAGTTCTTCAAAAATAAAAATCAAGCCATGTTTCTCCATTTAAAATTGCTGGTTGTGCAGAAATATGACCTCTGTACTAGTAGGATGAATTATGAGCTGAATTATGTGTAAGAGTGACTTCCAAGGGGCATCACATCTCACACAATTCAAAGTTCCTGTATTTTAGATTTTTCTGTACATAAACACACCCCTACACACTAGAAAAGGCAGTGTGTATATTTACAGAGCAAGCAGACAATTCCACATGATAAATTAGATTCACATGAGAGGGAACCTAAAACAAAATAAACTTATTTTTGCTAAATGTTCATTCTACCATTTGTTATAAACTCACATGGTCTCTGCACACTGATATTAAAGTTCTTCATACCTGCAGGTTCTCAAAATAAAACCTCACCAAGGGCGAAAATCAACAGCAACAAATCTAAGACTGGCAGCAGAGCTGAATGATAGCATAGCAAAAATGTAGAAGTAATAACTCTGTGGAGTAGAGCAGGGAGCATAACACACTCCCACAAATGCACCAGATTCCACACAGTCATCACTCCAAACACTACACCCACTGACACCTACCCCATGATTATCATCTCAGGTTATAGTCTTCCTGAGCATCCTGAATATTTGATTTATTTGCACTATTAATTTATCCATCCCACCTGTGTTCCCTTAGATGTTTAATTGATTGCCCTTAATTGATCTGGCCATCTGTGATATCTTTGTCATTTAATTGATTGTTTTCATTGATCTAAACACCTTGCAGCTTCATTGTCGCCTAGATGAATCAGAAGTCACTGGCTGGTATCATTTATATCTCATAATGTGCATCTATGCACTTTCATCTCCTGAGAGAGATGGGGCTGAGAAGGACAACAAACAGCTGAAGTCTCATTATGTTCTAACCTGTCTGGCCAGGAGTTGATTTCAGTGACACTTTTCCTAAATACTCAGGCATCAGGGCACTCATTCTCTTCCTGGAACACAGGCTTTATTCAAATAAAACATGAATGATAAAATAAAAAAAATGTAATTGTGCATAACAACGAGATTTGCAGCATGGTGGTAAATCTCCCTTTTATCCTGACTGCAATGCAAGTGAATTCCATTGAGTTCTCTTTGAAGAAAACTTTAGCCCAGCAGTCAAGCACTGCTGACAAGGAAATCATAATTTTGCTGATTTTAGCTCTCACACAACAGAGCACCACTACAAATAGTGGGTGTCATAATAGTATTCTGAATAATGAATGGCACTTATTAAGCCTTTGGGCACAGAATTAAAGGCATAGGAGATTATACCTGATATAGCAAATTATATGTAAAAATGAAGTTTTATGTAAAGTTATGTAAAATAAATGTAAAATAGATGAAAATCTTGTTCTGGCTGGGACACAGATATAATCTATAAAATGTGACAGCTCTGGTGAAGGCAGACAAGAAATTTGTAAGAATTAACAAAGGACTTGATGCTTTCCTTTAACAAGAAAGTATTTGATGTACCTAACACAGTCTATTGCCTAATTATAGCAGTTCATAATCTAACAGTTAGTACAGTAATACAGATAAAGAAGAGAAGATAATAGTAATCTTTCACCTGCTCTGCTCCATGCTTGGAGCCTCAGATCAGTAGGACCTGCAAACAAACAAATAGAGAAAGGACACAAGCATGCAGAAAACAGAGAGGAAGAATTGAAATAAGCTCACAGTAATGGAAAGCAATCCCATCCCAAAAAAGAAAAAAATATAGGAAAGAAGGGAAAGTAGTGGGTGCAGTCTTAAAGCTGAGTCAGAAAAAATGTAGATCTCAAAAGCAAGGAAAATAAGAAAAATGTAAAATAGAATGTCTAGACTCAGAATAAGAAAGAAAGAGCAGATCACAACACACATAAAATTATCTGCCATCTTATTCTTGATTCACAGATTCTGTAGCACAACTCTGACACTGGCCAGCACTGGAAACCACACTGGAAGGAGTAAAGCCAGAAGAGAAAATAGTTCTTGTCTTCCTAGCTGCTAGCTGTGCCTGAAAATTCTGTATCCTGATAAGAGTAATTTCTGGTTTTATATTTGTCCTCTTCATATATCATTACTCTCCTGGCAGGTATCCTTCATTCC
>NW_005054505.1:764287-880115 GCF_000277835.1 Geospiza fortis | reverse complement strand
CTAAACTTTGAATTTTTTGTGTGTTTGTCAGTATTTTCTAACTTGAAGATCCGCAACTAAAACTTTCTAATATACCTATTTCAGAACACTTGCACTGCCTATTTTTCTCTTTGGAATTTTCTCTTTTTACTGATGCATAGCCAGACTGAAATGTGTTTATCTTGACCACACAAATGTACCACCACCACAAACATCCACAGTATAAAAAAGTATGCTTTCTGTCAGTGCTCTAACAAGTTCATAACAATACACATGTTCAAGGAAAATTGGTAGAGCATATTAAAAAGGAAAATAAGATCAAGCCCCTAATAAAATGAGACACTTAATTTTAGTTTTCTGTGTAGTAAGATGGAAAAAAGAATCTACCTGAGCAATGTTCATCACATTGTGACATCATATTGTTTCTCCCTGAAAAAATAATAAAATTTAACACAGAAGTAAGAGCAGATTAATTAAAAATAATCCTGAATGATAAAAAAAAAAGTCTGTCTATACTTTTCATTCTGGATCTGTGCACTCATAAACAGCATAACCTGTGTATTATAGCTGCCTCATTGTATTCCACCCTTTAACAAGTTCTGTAACAATCCTGCCTGTCTTTGGAGCGTGGTCCTTCTTAATGGGACTCCATTTCTGACTTGGCTGTGGGGACATTCCTGTGAGGAATGGGTGGTGGCAGATTGGACAACATGTCTGAAACTGTTCAAGATGGTTACTTCAGTTTCATTCTCCTCTGAAAGCATAAACCAAACCACTCAATTTCTTCACATTGCCACTGAACATACATCTCCATGCAAGCTGCTACAGCTGCCATCAAAATTCCCCTTGTTACTGGCAATGTAACTTTGATACGTCCAGAACTGCAGCACATAAAAAGATTTGCCCTTACCTGCGACGGTGTTCACAGTGGTCCAAGGATGAGGGAAGAGACGAGGATCTGAGTCCATGTTTCAGAAGGCTTGATTTATTATGATATATATTATATTAAAACTATACTAATAGAATAGAATAGAAGAAAGGATTTCATCAGAAGGTTAGCTAAGAATAGAGACTAAAAGAATGATAACAAAAGCTTGTGTCTAGGACAGAGTCCAAGCCAGCTGACTGTGATGGGCCATTAATTAGAAACAACCACACGAGACCAACCACAGATCCACCTGTTGCATTCCACAGCAGCAGATAATCATTGTTTACATTTTGTTCTTGAGTCCTCTCAGCTTCTCAGGAGAAAAAATCCTAAGGAAAGGATTTTTCATAAAATGTGTCTGTGACACTTACCAAAAGCATACTGAGTTGTTGAGAAGCAAAGAGCTCCTCAAATGCCCAGTGGGCATAATCCCACAGTGCTCTGAGACCCACCTGCATATCCAAGCCCGGTCGTGATGGGCCTGCCACCTAAGTGTTCTTCAAGTGGTCCACCAGCCTATGGACCACTGCTATGAAGAAAGTGGCCACCGTGACCAAGAACACCTTGTCTGACTTACATTATCCAAGGAAAAGTGAATTTCAAAAGCTGTAGTAGGGTTTCCCAGCAACTGGAAAATTACACTACATCTAGGTCCATATCATAATGGCCTCAACCAACAAGGGGAACTGAGTCCTTTCCCTCTAAGACCTGAACCTTGTCACAGGGTTGCCTGGACTCAGGCTTGATTTAAGTTTGAGAGGTCTGATATGGATGTGAATACAAGCTCACACTCATATGCAACAGAAAATAGCTTTTTACAGTTACTGATGTTTACATTTCCTTGTGATGTAACACCCAATATACAGCAGCTCTGGATGTCACTCCTGGCCAATATAAAACACATGTTCCTCTGTTACTGAATTTTTAATTCGTAATTCTAGTACCTATCTAGCAATGTTCACAGAAAAAAAAAGGAAACAAAACTCATAAAAGCTTATATTTTGTCATCTGTCTTTCTTGATTATATCATTTTTCCTCAGACAGCAGAAAAAACCTCCAACTGTCTGAAACGTAGACATTTGCTTACCTCTGTTTCACACAGCTTTAATCTCTTGCTTTTCTCACATTGTTCTCTGTTTCTCAATTTCTAGATTCCATCTCAATTGTAAACACCATGAAATGTTATTTGGTGGTGAATTGGTTCTCATTATTTTAATTACAAATAGGTGGGTTAATGGCTATTGGAGAAAAACACTTTAAGAGCAGGAAAGCGGGTTAACACAGTCACACTGCTACCAGTCTAGCAAAAACTTCTTTGTGCCATAAGAAAAGTTGAATTTCAAGGAAAGATTTTGAGAAGGCCAAGTTGGGAAGTCAGTGTTTTCAGGGAAGAATAATCTTGGAGACACACAGCAAAGTAAACCCCTCTAGATTAACCAACCCTCTGTACTCTACCTCTTGTCTTCAGGGTCAATTTATCAGACACGTATAAGCTTCATCTGTTTTTTCCTTCAGGGAGAAGATCAAGTATAGTGATAATTAAATCCTCAACAAAGCTTTAAATTGTCTTTGTTACAAATAAAATGGTGATTCTGTCCTTCATCCTTATTCAGCAAACCAACATGCTGGCTCAAATCTACTTCTCCCAAAAGCAGGTTTTTTTTTTCATTTTATGTGATCAATCAAATTTCTTAACAAGATTTACATTTCTATGAGGAAACACAGTGATATATTTAAATATGGTTTTGAGTAAAAAGATCTGAATTTTGCTTTTCTCATAACATTCCAATTTTCGTAGCTACTGCTTAGAAACTGAATTTCAGCTAAGAATCAAGGATTCATAAATTAAAATAAAATATTCAAAATAAAAATATTTTTTAAAAACCTCCTCTTTAGAGAAATATTATTTCAACTAACCAGTCACCTCTAACAGAAACTGGATTTCAATTTTCTTTAACTTTACTCCAGTTATTTCATAAGGTACATATCCCAGGTAGGTCTGCTATACATCTTCATCTCTTTTTTTCTCCCTCTCTTCTCTGCCTATAATGTGACTTAGGCTGTCAAGATGTTAGAGCCACATACTTTATTAGCCTGTATTTCAAATAATACAGTTTTTTCTTTGTCCTGCCCCTTAGGCTCTATAAGACGAAAGCAGGAGTGAATATTACTTTACAGAAAGGAAATAATTTACATTTGAAGCCTGTAGTGGAAATGTTACAGTGGAAGACTTGGACTGATTAGATTGTTTCAAAGCCTTTCTGTGACTTTGATTGATTGAATTTGCCCATGGCACTCCTAGTGGTAATGATACTGTGATTATTTAAGCAGAAAGTAACTTAATAATAGGCTGAGCATGTTAACTTTGAATTTCCTAGCTTTCAGCATTTTGCATTTTCCATAATTTCTATTCAAGAATAGTGCAGTTTGCATTGTGTGGTATTTACTACAGCTGTCATTCACTTTTCGTGTTTGAATTTTGCAACACGTAGTTGTGGAAATGTGTAAGCTCTTTCCATGGGTAAGGCCCCAGACAACTCACTCAACAAGGCTTTTCAAAGGGCTTTTGGCTGTTCATATACTCTGAGTTAGACGCACAAGAAAAACACCAACAAGATGTTCTTAAGAGGTCAAAACAACAAAGAAGACTTTACTGGCACCTTTAGTAAATCAGAGAACTTTGGAAAAACCTTTAGAGCAGCATGCAATCAACAGGAAACACTTCCACAAAGCATTAACTTAACCCATTCAATTTAGCAAACTCTAAGCCCTTTTGATTTTAAGTTACTCAAAAATTCTGAGAAGAGGAAAACAGAAGAAAGAGAAAGCAAGAAAGACAGAAAATATACAGAAAAGAACAGATATAGCTAAAAACTCCCAGGATGCAGCAACATTCAGCTGATAGAAAGTCCAAAAAGAGGTAGGATTAAGACATATATTTGCCTTGGATTCAACTTTAAATACTTCCTGGCCCTCCTGGCCTTTTCCCCCAGGTGGAACTTCCGGTCATTTGGCCAGTTAGGAGCTGAGTTAGAGGCTCCAGGGGCAGGTGTGGACCTCTGATGTGTCCATGATTGGCAGCCACTTCCAGGCAGGAATACTGGCTCTAGGGAGATGACATGAGTGGGGCAGTGCACTGCCTTGCCAGTCAAGGCCAGACCTGCCCCTTCACCCACATGCATGCACCCCAAAATGTCCCCAGAGATCAGTCCTTGCAGCCTCTCGCACCCTGCTGGGTGTGTGATGTGTATGGCCAGGCAGTTTTCACGGCACTGGCACTCTGGAGCAGACGGGCCTCTGTGCCTCCCTTCCCCAGAAGAAATGATCAGAGAGCACACAGCTATGGCTACTTGTGAGGAAATAGGATAAGGACAGGTCTTGCAGTCTCTGAACAAAGAGTTGAACAGTCTGTAGGACTTGTCACAGCTTTGCAATACTGTGTCTTGTCCTTTTATAGTATCACACAAGTCACTCACAGTCAGAGTATTTCCCCTCCTCAGACAGTACCTCTCGTACATCCATATGACAAGTTCTTTTCTTCTTCTGGGGGATCCAGCAGGTGGACAGAAGGACAGGAACCAGTAAACACTTTTCCTTTGGGCTAACTGCCTCACTGCCCATGGCATTTGCTTGCCCTTGTCCTTCAGTTTCTCCTTTTGCCTATAAGCTCTTATTTCGTTAGTCATCCCAGTTCCTTCACACCGTTAAGAAACAGTAGCTTTTTACTTCTGTGACACTACACTGGTTTTATTTCTATTTGTAGCACTCCTTTTATAACTGTCTTCACTTACATCCCACACAAAGACATCTCCTCTCTTAAATTCAGCATAGTGCAAATAATAATTTCCTGTCAAGTATTTTCTACTTGAATGCATTTTTTTCCAGTGTAAAAAATAAAAGGTATATAAATATCTTCAATTTTATTTTAAAAATCTAAAGGACAAAGTTATATTTAATTGTGTCTGAAAAATACATTGTTGTTGTAACTGAGGGCAATTGATATTAATTTCTATATCACTGAAGAAGACCGTGAGGAATGTGATCAAATATTTTTATGAAGCTGCAAGATTTTAAACATGACTTTTACATTTGGTTTTTCTACCCCTTGCCTTTAAAACACTCACAACACACGGCCATGCGGCTGCACTGCCCATGTGACCAAGAAAGCCAGTGGCATCCTGGCCTGTATCAGGAATAGTGTGGCCAGCAGGAGCAGGGAGGTCATTCTGCCCTTGTACTTGACATTGGTGCGCCATACCTTGAGTGCCGTGCCCAGTTCTGGGCCTCTCAGTTTAGGAAGGATGTTGAGATGATGGAGTGTGTCCAGAGAAGGGCAACAAAGCTGGGGAAGGGTTTGGAGCACAAGTCCTGTGAGGAGCAGCTGAGGGAGCTGGGGCTGTTTAGTCTGGAGAAGAGCAGGCTCAGGGGGGACCTTATCACTCTCTATAATGCCCTGAAAGGAGACCTGCAGCCGGGTGAGAGCAGGTCTCTTCCCCAAGGTGACTAGCAGTAGGACAAGAAGACACAGGCTTAAGCGTGCCAGGGGAGATTTAGGTTGGACATTTGGAAGAAGGCATTCACAGAAACAGGCTGTCCAGGGAGGTGGAGGAGTCACTGTCCCTGGCGGTGTTTGAGACTGGACGTGGCACCCAGAGCCAGGTTCCAGCGGACAAGGTGCTGTTCATACATAAGGTGCACTTGATGATCTCAGAGGTCTTTTCCAACCTAGTGGATTCCATGATTCTCTGATTCTGTAACATGCTTCCTTCTTGAGATGTCTTTTAGAGACTTCTGCTCCCTTTGGTTTCTGAAAGAGGCAGAAATATTTGCAGCTCCCCTACAAAGATGCTAGGTTTTATTTTAGTTTTCTGGTTTGTGTTTTATCAGGTATTGCAAGGGCTTTTGGCAATTTAACTGGATAGAAGACATGCTATTGAACTATGAGGATATATGAGGTCCAAAGTAATTTAATATCAGAGGCTACAGAGACAAGTTGTTACAAGGCTGTGGGACATGGCATTGAAGGAAAAGTATATTTAGAGCTTGGTAAGGAATTTGACTCACATTCATCTTCCTAAAATTCAAATCTAAATTTTTGTTGCTAGTTCAGAAATTCTCTGGCCACAATTTAAATGCACAAAACAAAGATTAATTACTTACAGAGATACTTCGGGTTTTAGTCCTCTGTTTGAAATAGACGATATCAGAATGCAATGAACTATGAGAATACACAGAATCTTAGGGGACTATTGAGAAAAAAAATGAAATACAAAATCATAATTATGACAAGAGAAGAACATGATCTTCTCATGGAAAAAATCCCCTTCCTGTCTTTTTACCAACCATATAAAAAATGGCCATATCTTACCCAGGCTAACAGAAAAAAAAACTTTTTAAAAAAATTAAATTTCTTGATTAATTAGCTGCTTTCAATGGCAGAACTCTCTTATGTTTTATCCTGAAACTGGCTCTTCCAGAACACGTGCATAATATGTGATGCTGCAAATCATGTAAAAACATTCTATTGACCATGACAGTCCGTTCTTTTACTATCCTGTCTCAAAGTTACAGAAGAAAGCAAGGCGGGCTCTCTTTCCTCTCCATATATACGTATGGGAGATAGGCATCAAAGCCACACGAGGGATATATGTGAACATATCTTAGATGTATACAAAAATATACCTGGATTATTTAAGGTAAAACTCACTAAAACACAAATTTAGAAGTCTGAATGTGTTAAAGAAACAAAGGCAGCATTTGATGTTTCAATGGTACAACATTTTCTGCAGAGGGTTCATGAGAAATCTTAGTGACTTAACTGCTTTGTGGAGTGTTTAGCAGATACAATTCCAGAATTATGATTCTTCATTTTGCATTGACAACAGCTAATTACATACCATTATCTTTAAATGCAGATGTGAAGATTTTCTACATTTCAGGTTTGGTGGTACAAAGTCATAATGCCTCTTAACTTCAAAGTGGAACTTCAAGTATAAATTATGAGAGTACTTAGATCCTCCGGAGATGATGTCTTTGCTATTTGCACATTATTTAAGCTCATTCTTTATAAATGAACATTATAAGAAAGGTATTTTATGTGCCTATTTAAATTAAAGCCTAAGGTAAAGAGTGGGACAATTTTCATTGATTTCCATGAAAGAAGTACTAAGTACCATCTGAAAGCAGAGTTTTAGAGAGTGTGAAGAAGCAGAATTAGTAATAATGGAAGATATAACACCAGATTAACTTTCATCTTAATCATGGCCTATTATCTAAACAAATAATAAAAACTTATTAAACATATATTGTGTATTATGTTCTGTGATACAACTGTTTCTTCTGTGTGTCTAAAAAACTCAAACACCTCCAGTTTCATATGCATTCATAGCTCTGTGTGATGGACTGAGCATATTACACCAAGCATGTTACACTACGGATTTTAGCTCAGAAACAGAAAGACAGATATCTTAATATGAAATTGCTCCAAGGCCACAGATTTGTACACCAGGTTTAAAATTACTGACTTAGGAGCCCTTGCAGAAAAATTTAAACAAGTAAAAATGAAATTTAAAAAAATATTGAAAGGACAAGACAAATTATTACTGTCTCTGCTACTGCTGCTGAGACAGCAATAATTTCACTTTTACATTGGGAATGTGTATTTCGGCATATCAGGAGTACTTGAACTGGTATCTTTCAAATGCACATTATGTTCATTGCTATTGTTCCCAATGGGATGTTTTCAAAATTGCACATTCATCTACAACACTGTCTCCTCTTTCTCCTTTAAATAATACTAAAAATTTTCTTATTTTACACTTGTATTTATCTGAACTACTCAAAAGAATCCTATACTTTTGGAGCTGTTTAAAACAGCATTTCACTGTAATAATATCACAAAGATAACCCAAGCTAGGTCTGAAAGCCAGACCTCCTGCACAGCAGTAATTATGCTTGACTATGTAAAATTATTTTTCTTGCCAATAGGAATTGCACAAAAGTTTCCAGAATGATTTTGCTATCAATTAGAAGTGATGAAACATCTGGTTTCTTGCATTAACTGGGTTTCTTTTGCAGCAGAATTTTGATTTACTTTTAAGAACTAAAGGAGAAAATGTATAACCAAAGTTTCAAGTGTTTGAAAAAAAACATTATTCTGTACAAGTAAATGAGATACCTCACATGAAATTGTATATGTTTTAGGTGTTTGACACTTTTGATAAACACTGGTGAAAAACAGTCCCCTGAAGCTTTACTATGTGAAGCCTTTGGGATGATTTTAAAAAACAAGAATTAAAAACCCACCATACAAAAACAACCCAATGCAACACTAACCAAAACCCACAAGCTCTGTTTGTGCTAAAACATATGCCCGTGCTTTGTAAAGTAAAGCATGCAAAATCAGCTTTTATACATTTGGGGTAAAGAAAACTTAAACTGAACAGCACAGGCAGACTCACCTTCCTATAGTACATGAAAAAGTAGAGACAAAATACGGTTCACATCAGAAAATATTTCAAATATAGGTAGTCATTACACATTTTAAGAGACATTGTTGATTATTTCAGAAAACGACCAGAAGGAATTTAACTAAATTATTGCAAAAAATATCTATTTGCATGTGGACTTTTTAAACATTTTCTTATGGTAGAAATCTGAGCAAGTTGCAAGTGATTATGAAACATTATTTATTTGTATAGGTGATAAAAGCAGTAAATACACAAATATCATTAACTTCCAGTAACAGTGAAAAGAGTGCAAGCTAATCTAAGAAACTATTTTGTTTTTATTTTCACTCTAGAGATCCTTCTAATCTTTGACTGTTAGTTTTCTGCTCTGCACCTGGTGAAATTGATAAGAGGCACTGTTGAGCAGGCAGATAAATGCTGTATGGAAATAGAGCAAAAACACATTCAAATTTCCAAGATGTTTGTCTTATGTGTACATTTAAAAATTAATACATAACCATTCCCCTAAGTACTTATGTGATTTAACACTGTGTTTAAGTAGATTCTTAAATTGTAACACTAGAATTGCAATTAATGCATTTTGTCCAAAGGAGAAGGTTTTAATGTTGGCAAAATTAGGTAAAAACAAAAATAATCTCAAAGATTTAACTGAAACAAAGCAAGGAAACATACACCCAATTCAAAGTCTGCCTGTGTGAGAATGTACCAAACATCAGGAGGAAAACAACAGGTAGGGGATAGAAACTAATGTATGGCCTTATGCCTGTGTTTAAAAAGTGGGGTATGCAATGCTCAAATACTCAATTAACATACGTACTCATGGAATCTGCCTGGATATTCTGATTCCAAGCTCTTCCTGGTTCAAGGAGTATGGATGGTCAGACCCAAGCCAACTGTCGTGTGTCTCTTTTCCAGCTGACCTGGATTGGTACACTGGAAGCAGAAGTGCACTGAATCTTCTGGGTAAAATCCTCACCAGAAAAACACATCACAGCTCCATCTTGATACTGTATCAAACCATATTTTGATATGAAGAAAAAGAGAGGGGAAAAACCCAAGGAAACAAAAGACAACAAAAAATCCCAGTTCTTGGTGTACTCCATTATAAGGGTAAGAAATCATTTGGGATAAATGACTGATAAAACATACATGAGAGAAAAAGTCATTGAGGGTGGTAATTGCTGGGAAGTGGGAGTGCCAAAACAGTGAGGTAGACGACTAAAGAGCTGAAAAATGCAAGAGCTCCATTCAGTGAGGAATATTTGCTGATGATCCTTGTGGGTGCCTTCCAACTCAAAATATTCTGTGGATCTGTGAAAAGAGAAAGAGGAAATTAGGCCAACACTAAATAAAGCCATTGCCTGAATCCAAGACATGTATACAATTTTAATTACACACATACATTTACAAGGAAAAAATTGTTTATTTAGGTATTTTTATCTGTAGGGTGCACGTGAAAGGTATAAATTGCATTGAAATTTGGAGAATTTTCGCTGTTTAATTCAATCCATAGCACTGCATATATACCTTGATATTCATTAGCTTTACATAAACCACCACAAAGTCTTTGCCTGTCAATGTAGTAAAAATGTCCATGTTTTGATGTTCTGTTTTGTGTTAATCTTTCCCCCTACCTGCTGGAAATAAATAGTTATTTATTTATTTTATGTGAGTAATTCAGCTGGGATATTGACTGAAAGGTATTCTTGAGAAATTGCTTTTCATCCCAAATGCTCAATGATATCATACAGCATTGTATGATTTCATGACACTCAATAATTATACTCTTTTGAAGCCTTCTATGCATGCTCTATATATGTAAAATGATTTCTGGAAACTTCCAATACTTCTGAAAAATACCATAAACTCCCCACAAATATTTAGTATCAGATTTTCTTACCATTCCCTCTCTTATAAATACATATATTTTTGTGTAAAGCTGTACAGCAAACAGAATTTAAATCCCTGCAGCAAGCCCGTTTTCATATATAATATAATATAATGTAATATTTTTAATAAGTTACCTTTGGAGGGGAATTAAATAATTTATATTAAAAGAGAAGTAATAGGGAAATAATTCTCTTTTGCTCTAGTGTTTAGGACATGTGCCCTTATATCACTGTCTTTTATGCATGAATCCTCTCTGGACTAAAATAACAATGCTGTTAAATATTACAGAGAATTTACACAGAGAATTTTGAGTGAGTTTGGAGGGATTTTTGGTGTTGGGGTCTTTTTGATAGTTGTTACTGTTACTGAATTGTTTTGCTGATGGTGTGCTCAGTAGCATCATGGACGTGCAAGCTGATTTTTCTCCAGCCAGCCATTAATAAAATTCTCTAGCACGAATAGACCTGTTGCAATGACTGTAGTCTGCAATAAAATATCTCTCAATTTTTTCACAACCTTGAATATAGGAAAGTGTCATTTCCAAGGAAAAATTATGTCTTACAATGGTTATTTAATGCATTTTCCAATGTATATTTTTATAACCGGTCAATTCAAGTCACCTTTGTCTTCTATTCAGAGCATGAAAGTGGGAGTCTCATGGCAAAATCTCTCACCATATAAAAAAACCCCACATATCTTTATTCACTTTGTTTTGAAACTGCAACTATAGGTAGGTAGGTATGTCATTATGAAATTCAACATTTCCATTAAAAAGGATAAAATTACACTAACAAAGTGACAAGCTAAAATATGTAGCGTTACATTGCAAAGCAAGTCCTCCTGTCATATCTGGCAGAGGGGCCTTGGCATCCATTCTGCTTTCGTCTGCATTTCTCATTCCATCATCAATGAAGCTTACAACTGCCACTGAAATAATAGAGTAGAAGCATTTGTAAATCTGAATTCATAGGTAAACTGCATCCAAAATATTTACAAACTGAAAGATATGTATAAAACTTGTACATTTATGTTTTTGTACTCAGGAACAGCTGTGACAGATACCTGACAAATCCTGTTAGTGATTTAACATTATAGTATCAAACTAATAGAAGAACCATATTTTTAAACAAAGTAAAAATATCTCTGTGGTCTCAAAAGGAATAGATCCTGATCACACATTAAGCACATCTTTATTGAGGCAGTAGGAAAGATGAGCAGCAATGAACACATGTGGTGACTCACCCAATCACTGGTAGCAAGCACAAGACCACGAGCGATGCCACGGCTCCAGTGGATTGCCAGGGATTTGGGGCGTCCAGAGCATCTGCAAGGAACAACCAATGCTGCAGACAATGGTACCTTTTAAATGTAAGAGTTGAACTGCCCCTAGTGTCCCCCAGAGGTGATGGGATCACAGAGAAGTGTACCCTACATCAATTCTGTGTGGGGCACCCTGCCTGGGGTGTAGGTTTTGGACAGGCGCAGGCAGCCTATGCTGCCCACATCAGTCAAGGGGCAGGGCATCAGGATGTAGTTCAGTCTCTCAATTCAGTATTTCCACATGTAGTAAATATAAATTTAAAAAAAATCAAGCACTGAACCCACCAAATACCTAACAAAAATGCTACACTATCCCAGCAAACAGTATGACTTGGTAATATCTGAACTTTCAGAGTGGTTTCATGCTATCCAGAGTCTTGTGTTATAAATATGTACAGAAATATTACGGTCTTTGTCAACAAAGGACTTTAATCTATATCCTGTGCTGCATTGTGTTTTCCAAACTGTGACTATTCATGTTTGTTAAATTTAAGCCACCTGCTTAAATGCTCTGTTGAACAAGATTCTACACAAAAAAAGTCCCACAATAATTGAATATTAATTGGTAAAACTCACTAGTCCTGAATCTCTGTGCAAAGTCTTTAGCAGCTGGTGACCAGGATTTTAATGCCAACTGGGTAGAAGAATGGAGTCTACTCACTATTTATCCATTCTCTCCACCTTCTCTTGCCATGTCCTTTATTTAAGCATGAAATCTCTTTATGCATCTTTTCAGAAGACTTTTAGCAATGATTGAAATTTCTTATAGCCTTAGTCTTTTCCAGACAGTACCTGGGGTTCAGTCTGCCTTTTCTGAGAAATATTGATGAAAAGATAATGAGACTACAACATGGGGAAACCTTCGGCTTCTCAGATGACCCTCAGATGTTTGAGAACAAATCCTGGCAAAAGTAAAGACAACAACCCAGATGACCATTGATCTTTTGCCAGGACAGCTCTATTGAATCTTGTATGTCTTAGCAATGGAACTTGATTTTTGATAACATTTAGATATAAAGTTCTGTTAATACCACTGTGAGATCTGGAAAAATGCCACTCACAAATTGATATGGTTCTTTCATCTCAAGTCTAAACTGTAGGAAAATGTTAGTCAACAGTCGCAGACATATTTTGTGAAAATACTTTTCTTTAGGATTTTCCCTTCTGAGAAGCTGAGGCCTCAGAAAGAGAATGCAAACAATGGTTATCTGCTGCTGTGGAATGCAACAGGTGGATCTGTGATTGGTCTCCTGTGGATGTTTTGATTCAGTGACCAGTCACGGCACAGCTCGCTCTTGCTCTCTGTCGGAGCCAGCTGCTTTTGTTATCATTGTTCCCTATTCTATTCTTAGCTTAGCTAGCTTCTGAGGAAACCTTTCCTTCTTTTCTTTTTAGTATAGTTATAATGTAATATATATATATAAAATAAAATAATAAATCAAGCCTTCTGAACATGGAGTCAACATTCTCGTCTCTTGCTTCATCCAGGAACCCTCGTGACCACTGTCACAGTCAACCTCCTTCTGCGTCAAGCAAATTGGACTGGAGAGTCCCACAGGGTTCAATCCTGTGACTTATTGTGTTCCAAAGTTTTTCTCTCCATAGCTGGAGATCTGAGGAAATTCTGAGTTTGTACATATTTTTACTTGACTCATCTAGTCTTTTTTATTCAGGCTTTTTTCAGTCTGGCAGAGTTGAGGCCTGGATGCTACCCAGTTGGCTGAAATTCAATCCAATTAAAGACCCTATTGTATTAAGCAGTGGAGGGAAACATTTCCTATTTCACTGGCAATGTACTAAACTTCTCAATCAGATCAGGGTTCATGTACAATCAGTGTCAAAGTACCCCAGTGCTATGTGGGAGGCCTTGCTGAATGACTACATCTTCCACGTTACTGCTTTGACCCTGTGATCCATTCAATCCTTACTTTAGTGCTTGACTTCCTTCTACTGGTGGTCTGATTCAATTCCTGGGAGTCCTTTTGTTGCTTTCACTGGGGACTGGATCTGGATCTGTCCAAAGAGCTCCTTCTTTCAGTCTGATTTATCTGATTCCTTCTGCATGAGTATGGGGAAAGAGACAAACTTTCACCTAGGCAGCGCAATGTTTGCAGTGTACTAAGGCATGTGTGTAAAGTTCAAAATGCTAACGACACTCTAAAAGCTGAAGTTATCTTAAAAAAAAATAAATTCTAGCCTTGACTTCCTATCGTATTGGAGGTGGTTCTCTCACAGAAAAAAATCATCAGAGATGGAAAAGCCAGGCACTCACTGGAACTCAGTTGAAACAGAAACATACTCACCTATGACCATGTCTAGACTGAGACAGAGTTCCAAATGACTTCTCTATTCTCTGGCTTTCAGCTGATGGGGAGCTGTAATGTCCAAGGCATTTAGCCAACTGCCCTCTTCTTCCAGTGTTCTCACTTTGCTTGAAGCTTCATACACAGACAAGGGCATAGAACCTTGCCTTTTCAATATAAAGTATTACTGCCAAAATTTCAGATGTAAAAAAGTGCACCTAACTACCACACATAATAAATATATTTGTCTTCAAGTATATTATTTTTTCAGGAGTTTTAAGGCAACCTATAAAGAAATTGGATTGCACTAGTTATTTTACTAAGTTATGAAGATACTTTTACCCTTTTTTTAAAAGGAAAATCCTGCTATCACGTTTTTAAACAGTTTTATTCCTTTCCTCCATTGTCCTGTACATCATGCCATGACAGAAAAATTAATTCAGCTCACTAAACAAAACTTAGTGTGATTTGAGATATTTAGTGTGATTTGAGATATTGTAAAATACTGAAGTGTCTACATGAGACTGGCAGATATGATTGAAGACTTCTGAGAGGTGTATTTGCTTCTTGAAGGCTGAAGAACAAAATCACTACTGTGACATTGAAAACATACATGACAAAAATTGAAACAATTCAAAAATTAGGCAAATGGATAATTTATGCCTTCTGAAGCCTTTTTTAAAAATTCTAATAACATTAAATTTTAAGGTGGAACAGTTAAAATGGTGATGACTTGTTGAATAACAATCATCAGACTTGTTTCAATAATGTTTTGAGGATAAGAAGAATTATTCTTTACATAATACCATGGTATTATTACCTTTTTCTGTCTTTCCACCCCAAACTGTCCCTTAATCCTTAATATTAAACAGATAATCAGTGCTGGAGTATCTGATACTGTTGTCCTGAATGTGAATTTGAAATTCTGACAAATCAAAGAGATTGAGATATTCAGTACTGTCCTTAGAATAGAAGAGCAAGTTTTCTCAAAGTAGAGTAAAAAATCAAAGAAGAAAGATCCAGGGAACAGTGTTAGGCATATTTTGGAAATATCAACCTGTGACCCTTCCTTCTACTTGCATGCCTTGCAAAATTCCTGATATTATCTTTTCATGCTGCCCTGGTGCTTTGATTTGCTTTTCTTTTTTTCCTTTAACGTAATTATTTTTTGAAGAATTCACCAATGGTCTTACCTAAAGATTTTTTAACTTCCAAAATGGTCTTTTTTCCTAACAAAAAAAAAATTAAATGGATTTATGCTGTGTGTTTTATTGGTTGAGATTCCTTGCATATAGTTTTCCTAGGTATATGTATGAGCACTGTACAAAAATATTTAATGGTGAGGTTATAATGGTGGTTGTGCTATATGAAGGTAAAAATTCTTCAACCAGGTGAAAATCTTTCTAAAAAAAACCAACAACCTGCCATTTTCATTCCAATTTATGACTGTATTGACAAGAAGATCAAAAACTGAAAAAAACATACATTCTACTTCTTCTTTATTCCAGGCAGTCAGGATGAAGAGATAGCTGCGGAGCTATCAAAGCTTGTCAGTTTGATTTGTTTGAGTTTGGCTTGGTGTTCTGATTTTTTTCTTTTATTATTTTGTTATTGCTGTTTTTTCTTTTTAATCCTCACATGAAGTGGCCCTAAACATCAGAGTGCAGTAGAGATTTTTCTCCTCTCCTCTGAAGGAGCTGGAAACCTACAGATACTAGTCTTGCTATCTCTTCAATCTATCTTCTGACATGTGAGTTAGAGCTCTCTAGAGTCATGTAATACTGTTTCAGCAGCACACCCCAGTTGAATATTATTCCCCACTACACAGTTAGTCTTCAAAGCAGGATGGCTTTAAATAAGCACAAAAGACTCAACAGAAATCTAACACAGAGACACTTTTTGTTACCAAGTTTCATACTGGGAGAATAGGGTGCTGACAAAATATTGCAGCTGGCAAGAACTCATAGGGAGTACAGCTACACCGTCTGAAGTGCTCTAGTGACTGTTTTTGTCTTTTGTTGTTGTTCTTTCTCATCCTATTAAATGCTGCTAAACCTCCCAGCTGTTCTGTCACATGATCAGCTGTGCTAACAAGCAACACTGCTCTAAGACTGTGGTTTTTAAGCTGCCAACTTCAAGTGTGACTGCAGCTCATAGTATGTGGTAAATGTGGAGAGGTTCTTGGAAGCTCTAAAGCAGATTAACTGCTTCCTCCTTCTTCAGCACATTAGTCAAAAGTAATCTTACAAATATTCCAGGCAGGCTAACATCTAGCTTCTGCTCTTGGGGATGAAGCATTGGTGAGCACTTGGCGAGTTTGATAGTGTTCGCTGTCAGAGTTTCCTGTTTATTTCTCTCATAAACCTATTTCATATCTTATCTATCTCCATAACTAATTTTTATAGCAACAAATTCACCTAAAAAAGTGAAGAAATCACATCTACACCTTAAAGCATGTCACTGCAGTAATACATATAATACTTCTGAGAACAGATAGAAAGCAAGCAAAGACAGGCATGACTGTAGATAAGGGAGGCTCTAACGAGGAAGATGAGACTTGAATTCTGATCTCTGTTTCTAACACAGCTTCTCTATTTTCTCTAAAACCTGAACTGAAAAGCATCCAGAATATTACAGAAGTAATCCATGTCATTGACAAAGTCTTCAAAAGTAATCATCATGATTTTGCTGTCCCATCGTGCACTTTAATTTTCCCCATGTGCCCTTTGTGAGAGCTTGCTCTAGGAGTCTTTACAAAGTCAACTGCATCAGGAGTGACAGAATAAGAGATTGAGTACCAAACTATTCAGCAGTGTTTTGTCGGAGACATCTTTTTCACTAAAAATCCTTTCTCAGGATTTTTTCCTTTCTGAGGAGCTGAGGCCTCAGAGACAAAATGTAAACAATAATTATCTGCTGCTGTGGAATGCAACAGGTGGATCCGTGATTGGTCCCATGTGGATGTTTTGATTCAGTGACCAGTCACGGCAGAGCTGGCTCTCGCTCTCTGTCAGAGCCAGCTCCCTTGTTAGCATTCTTTCTTTTCTATTCTTAGCTTAGCCATCTTCTGGAAACCTTTCCTTCTTTTTCTTTTTAGTATAGTTATAATGTAATATATATATATCATAAAATAATAAATCAAGCCTTCTGAACATGGGGGTCAACGTTCTTGTCTCTTCCCCAAATCAAGAACCCTTGTGACCACCGTCACAGTGTCCCATGTCAGTATGTCTTCATGGAAAACATACATTTAATTATTCACAAGGTTTGGTGATATGCAAGTTACAATATTTTTTTAGATCTTGGGTATGTCTAAATTTAGGAATTCAAGATATTATCTACTTATCTACAAGGACATCTTGTAGAATCTGATCCACTTGACTTGCTCGCAACCTCAGTAAAATGCTGTTTTGTATCAGAAAAGAGCTGTTTCTGTATTGTTCTGTTATCCTATTACTCCCTCTTAGCTGATGGCCCGCAGCCCTTCCAGCTAGTATTACATACCCAGCATTGAATGAGAATAAAAAAGACACTCAACTTTAAAAACTAAACTGTTCTTCTATCAAGAAAATAATTTCAAAGGTCCTAAATTTATGCACATTCTGTGAGCAAAATCTAGCTTATCTATGTAACTGTGGCCATCCCTGAGATTGTAGGACATTCACCTTCAATTTCTCTTGCCTTCACATTATTTAATCTCTTCCATTGTAACCAAGTAGGTCTCAGAGGGGGGAGAATTCTGTTACTTTATTGTTCCTGTGAAATCTTCTCCTTGGGAAAGATATAATAAATTAAAAACGGAGGTATTGGTTCTATCATGTCTTGGCAGTCAAAGACATGATAAATTAGTATCCATGAAGAATATTGACAATCTGAAAGATAGAACAAAGTCTTATCTTTGAATCATTATGTATTTCATTTTTTTCATTCCATGGACCTGAAAAACGAAGAAGTATTTACACTGGATGTAAGGTTGCTAATTAGTCAACATCCTATTTGTCAAATTATTTAAAATACATTGATCAATGTAAAATCTTAAATCACGGCACATCAAACAGATATTAGAGCATTTTAGAGCCTCTATTTTTTTAATATCCATAAATGATCCACTGAGTGCTGTTATATATTATATGCATGTATTTAAACCAATGATACTTTGGCTTGCTTTGGACTTTTTTTTAAAGCAAATGAGAAAGCATTGTAAGATGCCTTTAATTGAGTTCAAATTGGTTGACTGGACATAAAATTATTTCAAATGAAATTTTAGTCTACAGCTAAGTTTTTATTTGGCTGTAAACCAAATTGGCTCAAATTGTTAAAAGTTAGACATCAAAACACATGGAGGTGAAAATAAAAAGCAAATTAGCTGCTTCTGGAGTGTGAATTGACATTTTTAGCTGCTGTTTGTTCTGTACTTGTTGCTAATACTCATACAATGAACTTATTAAAAATATTATAGATGAGAAAATAGTTTTATGGTCACAGTAATAGAGTGATTTTAGTTATAGTGAAGTATAGGCTTCTTAAGAGTAAGTAGATTAATATCTACATAATATTGACACTGTGGTCTTAACCCTTGACATTGTTTCTTACACAGTAACCATTACAGATTATGGAGGAGAGGAAGAAAATTTAACAATTACTGTTTCATCTAAGTACCCTGTCATGAGGATAAATTTGCATTAGTACATAAATCAGCACTCTGTCAGATTTTTCTGAAATCATATCTGCTGAAAATATTTTAAAATGTAACTGTAATAGTTAGTTGTTCTCTGCTTTGCACATTCAGGGGTGCTAACACCTGCATAAATTAAGAGTGAGAAGTAAATGATAGCATTAGAAAAACCTGGAACTGTGGAGAAAAGAGTGACTTTTCCTGTCCTTGATCAAACAGTGATTTCTTTCTATCATGTGAGAGAACAAGGAAGGCCATATCACTGCAAAAGTAGCTCTTGTTTTCCCAAGGGGCACACTGTAACACTTAGAATGGTTTCCCATATCCACTTCTGTGGAGTATCCTGTCAAGTAGGTAACCTGGAAATTCCACTGTTCTTAAAAAACTCATAAATCTTTGAAAGTTTGGATTTTATTACAAACTGAAAATTTAGAAATATGAAAATAATCTGAAAATAATGCTCTCTATACTGTGAAAGGATCATGGTCCTTGTTAAATTGAACTGATTTTAGTTGTTAGAAGGCTACTCAATTTCTGGCTACATAACATTAAAAGAAATAGCATATAAAATAAATAAAATAAGAAGTGCTTTGGTAGCATGACTTACAAGAATTCTTTTTCTTAGATTTAGAAAAATTTAGTGTAAATTGCAGTGCCCAATGCAATTGACTACAAATTCATTACACAAAAAGGGAAAAGGGAGCTCAGATTTTTTTTCCCCAGTAATAGGCAGTCCTGTCAGAACCTCCCCTGCTATGCACACCCGATTCCAAATGCATTCCTGTCTGTGGCACACAGAAACAGAGCAGCAGCCTGTTCCTCACGAGGCCTCTGAGCAGGCAGGCTCTGGCATTCCATGAACTTCATGCTCCAAACCAGGCTAAGGTGACCTTGTCTACCTCAGGGACACATCTCTGTCCCCATCAACTCACTGAACTTTGGGAGATCCCACCTTGGGAGAGGAGGTCACACACTGAGGATGGTTACAAAGGCATCCCAGGAGAATGCAGCATCATGTGCTCTAAAAAAAAGTTTATAATTAACTGAAATATAGATTGCATATTAAACAGAGAACAAATTCAGTCTGCCTCTGAGGATAACTGAGATGTCAGACTTCGAATTTAAGGATCATTCTAGTTCAAAGCTACTCCCAGGACTGGGCAGCTTTGTTAAAGTGCATAAGTAACACATGAAAAACATTCCTTAAAACACATAAACACATTTTTATTGTATTCTAAGAACTGTATTTGGAATGTATTTCCCGTGTATATTAGAAATTCCAGTATTTTCAGAATGATACTTGAGAAAAATGAAACTATATTTAGTTTAGGAAGGTTTTTTTTATGATGCGTGTGGTCATTTTATTATTGCAAGTCTGTTTTATAAATCTGTGAAAAGGTTAAAATTGATGCATTTATGTCAGCATAAAAGGAATTGGGTTTTATTAAAGTGCAATTTCATTCTTTAGAAGTGTTTTGTTATTAGAACATGCATTATAACCCATTTTATAATAATTAATATGCAAAAATGATACCATAATTTATGACACCACGAAAGTGCACTTCCAAGCTCTAGCAATAATAGTTGCAAATTTTCAAATATTTTTTGTAATAGGTCAGCTCATGGTACTGAAATATATATTGTATTGCTCTTTCTTCTATAACAACTCTATAATTTCAGAAATTTATAAACCTGTCATAAAACTTCTGCTCCTGCTTTTCTTGAAGAATGTAGCTCAAACTGAATTAAGGAAAGGAAAGCAAAGAAAAACGTATTAGAACTGGTCTGGCAAGCAAGATACAAAAGCTTTTCCTTAACACAATCAATAGCCCTCACTGCTGGAGGACTGATGGAATAAAATGCTACCTGTAATTGTATATGTACAGGATCTGGCCTTGAATGCATGGTGCAGGTTATAAATACAGTCTATAGTGACAGAGTCAATTTCTTATTTTTGGTCTTACTGTCTCTTATTTGGGAATTTAGACATCATCTGAATTTATATAATTTGTGCTTTTTTCTGAGGAGTTAACAGTTTTGATTTTTACTGATAATATTTCCTTATCTTCATAAAGCATATGGAAATCCATGTAGCTGGCAAGTAGAATCACAAATGTAGAAGGGAATATTTTTTCCCATGATTGGAAATCATTGACTTTTAGGATTTTTCCAATATTTTGATTTGTTTTGTTTCCCAAAGTGCTTATATCACAAGTGGTATAATATAGAAGCTTTTTTTCCCCCCATGTTTCTTATAGCTGTCTTAAATTTAATGCCAAATTCTGTGACATTTTTCTCATTTGATAACCTTAAAAAGGAAGAGACAATTATTAATTTTTTTGGCTTGGATCTGGAATCTTCAAAATTAAAAATTAAAATTATCTTTTCCTTTTATTTATGTATTTATTTTTAACATGACACATTTAACAACCTGGTTTTTTTTTGTTTTTCCTGAACTGATCATTCAACCTTGTTATGAAGAAATTAATGTTAAACTAAAGTCTTATGTGCCTACAGTGAAATATAAAAGGAAAGAGTTCCCATATTCAGAGAAACTAGAGAACATGACCATATCCATTCACACAGCTTTCTGTGATTAAAATTACTGATTTTTCAAATTAAATAATTGGTAAAAAAATACAAAAAATAAATATTTTACTAAAAACATAATTGTTTTCTACAGTAGTAATTTAAGGAAAAATATGTGCATCAAACTCTGAGGTTGAATATCTTCAAAACCAGTTACACAACTTCAAACCCAGACTTGATTTTTCAGGGAAAAGGCAATTATTCAAATTACAGATTTGAAAGTTTTTTAGAAAAAAAAATTAAAAATTGTTCTGTTCTTAAGTTAAACTATTGATTTTATATGATAATAAACAAAAAGTAGCAAGCAGATATAAAGAATTTTCAATAGCAAAGGATTTACAAACTAGATTATATTTTTCAAAATTTGAGTTGAAGTTGGGATCTAGACAAACCAATCCATTTTAATATTGGTGCTTTTGCACCAGTGCTTCTCATAAGCAAACATGTATCACATACAGGAAAATCCACTTGGGACTCAAAAACAAAGTGTCTGGCAAATGACCAATTCCATACAAAGAAAATTACTGCTTAGAATGTATTTCTTAATGTTCTTAGAATGTATACTTAGAACATATTTCTGAGTAAAAGATTACAGCAGTTCAGGCTGAAATTTATATAACGATAAATCATTCAGTATTGTCGCTACCATGTGTACTTAGTATTTTTAAAGTTTATTAGGTCCATTACTATGCTTTTGAATCCTAAGTGGCCCAAAGACTCTTCACATTTAGGAACAGATGGCCACATATACACCTGGTCATGGTCATATTGTTGAAATATGATTGCAAACTTCAGTGTCAAATTAGGAGTTTGCTTAATCAGTTCCATTCTGTGCTATTTGCTTAAATTTTGACTTTAACGACGCTTCAAATTGACAACTTCCTCTGTGTTTAATGTCATAATCTTGCATTTTATTTTTTTCCAAATATCAGAGAACCCATGCAGGTAGTTTCATTGGTTTGTACTCTAAGCTTCACTCTATCTAAAAATTTATTATGGTTTTCAAAATAATAGACACATATTACACAGTTAAATTTTATTGAATTGCATTAAATTGGCATATTTACTGCCCTATAATTTAACAAAACCCCACTTCACTTATTGGTAATGGCTTATTTATAAACACAGCAAGCCAACAGTATTGTGGTAGATAAACCTTCAGAGAACAAGAAATTACACAGTCTATTTTCAAGGTCAGCTTCTGGTCACCCACTTCATATTCATCATGACAAAGGTTAGTCCTCTCTTCAGACTTATATGATGGAGCACAGAGATGGTAGGGGCTTCTGGCTTCCAAGGTATTTTTCTATGATCCATAGGATGTTTTTCATAAGCATATTTGATTTCATGTTATAAGACGTCAAGATTTTTGCACTTGACACACTGTCAGTGTGTTGCTCTGAAATCTATTAGTTTGTTGCTCAGAAATTTTAATAAAAAAAGAATCACTCACTATAAAGCTTTTCAAGGTCTGCAATAAGAGAATATTTGACAGGAACCATGAATTGGAGGGTATTGTGACTTTGAGAAGTACTCTAATTTTTATGGAAAAACGATCTCCAAGCCAAATGTCCCAGATTTTCTAGTGTGGAATTCTGAAAAAAAAAACCCAAAAAACAAAAAAACCAAAAAAAACAGAGGCAAGAGAGAGGTGAATTTGAATCCCAAAAGGGCCATCTGTGGAGGCCCTAGCCAGACACACTCATGTGAGTGGGATTTCAGTATATATAGCCGCTATAAAACTGGATCATTAGATAACTTTGTATGCATCCCAGCCTGGTATTTACTACTTCAGACATTTGAGAAGCTGCATGGATGGAATGCAGCCAAAGATATATTTAAGCAGATTTATCTCCTTCTATTTGCAATGTGATCCTTCTTCTGGTATGCTTCAGGGAAAAGGAACCTAAATATACAAGGAGAGAGATACAATTGTCCAAAAACAGCACAGAAAAGTCGGGAAATGACATTGGCAAATTATTCTGTCTTGACTAGTAGAGTGAAAAAATATTCAGAGTTTTTCTTATAACTGATGAATTTACTTATTGATGAAGAAACCTACTTATAATCTTCCCTTTAAGTGTTACCAAGTTGTTCACTCTATAATGAGATTCTTAACTTTCTAGGAAGAAAGGAGACATTTTTTCCAAACTACCATATAACATGTATGGAAATTGAAGTGCATCAAATCAGTTCAGCTTCTTCCTCATGTATTACCTATATAAATTTAGGTGATATTTTTCCTCCCCCAAAACAGTTTAATTTGGCTAGCATCATGATAGATATTGCAACATGCTGAACAATTTAATACTTAAATTATATAGATATTAAAATACTCCTTCAAGATATGAATAATAAGTACACATTTTGTGTGCCTTAGAACATAAGTGTAAATCTCTCATTTCATTATAACTTTAAGTAAGAAGTTACTTTGTTTCATGCTAATATATTACAATATTTTAGTTTAAAATACTAGAAAAATATCATGCCAATTTTTTCCAGTTAATTAGCAAGCAGAAATCTTGATGAACAGCAGGCATTTTTCTGTTACCCATGAATAGTTCTGTCTACTGTGTATGCTTATTTCTGTCTTCTAAAAAATCTATGAGCAGAAACCAGCTGCATACCGAGTTATTGACAGGATTAAAGGAAGCACACAGATAAAAGAAAACAATGTGCTTGTGGAAATAAACCTTTTTGCCCATAAAATATAAATAATATATTCTTAATTGGAATGTGCTTTGGGATTTCTGTTCTTCCTACATTATATAAATATATGTAGTGCTACTAGATTTTGTGAATGGATTGGAGAAGAATAAAGTCTTTTTAAATGTAGTGTAAGAACATATTATTGATTTTTCCTTTCTTTGCCTATGCTATGTGTCACAATATCTCCAACATACTGTACTTGCCTCTTTAAGCAAGTTCAGTAATGACAGAATGTCATGAACTTCTCAAAGTATCATCAAAGAGGCAGTGGTACATTGTGTCAGAAAAGCACATTGAGCCAAGTTACAGCTGTGCAGATTCCTCTAGAAAAAAAACCAAAGCTATTTGTTTCATTTCTCATACAAGTATTTAATAATTTATTTGCTGACATTTATAACAGCACTCATTAAAAACAAAATTTTCTTCCCTCAGCATCAAGCAATGGAATTAGCACTCACGCTATTATTGATTCAGTAACTTCATGGAAGTCATTTGAGACAGTCATTGGGTAAAATGTGGACCAAACACACCTAAGAGCAGCATCTAGATTCTGGCTATTGCTGGGTGCCTTCTATAATTATTTAACAAAGTTGTCACTATTTTCAGTTTCCCACTTTTACTGGGAAAGTTGTGCATACTTCTCTGCAGAGCTCAGCATCTCTGAAGAGAGCTGCTGACTCACTAGGCTGGGGTTGTGGGCAGCCTGCTGGGGAGGGCACTGAGGAATGTTTGGTTCAATTCTTTCAAACAGAAGGGGGAAATGGCCTTAGATCTCACTTATTTTGGGATAGTGTTTCCACTGGTAAAGTATAATGCACAAGCTCTGCAAAGCTATCACTGCCACTCAGTGCCTGCTGTGTTTAAGTGGGTAGGTCCATCTGAGGTTTCAGAAAAAAAAAGGAAAAAGCTCAGCTGCGTTCCTTTGAAAGAGGGATCAGAAGGAGATGCAACCATTAGACAAGTAAGCCTATATAAAGATGGACAGCAGTTAAGACCCTATCCTGCGGTCAGCATGTCCCTGCTGGATGGCTGCAAGCAGATCCCCTTTCAGCAGCCACTTTTCCCTGGGGACAGTTCTGTCACATATAAACTTTTCTGTGTATTGTGTGATTCCAACCCAGGACTCTGCATGCCAGACACCTTATATAGAAACAGTAGGCATTTAAATCCCTGATATTATGGTGCTTACCTCCCTCTTTAGAAGCAACACAAAGACCTAACTTAAAGCACTCCTCCCTGATTTTTTTTTCTCTTTTTCTGTGCCTCTTCTTTCAGATGTCCATCTTTCATGTAAGTTTTCACTGTAGAAACATGATTAATTTCCACATTTTTAGAAATAGATCAGTATTTTCATTTAAAAGAAAGGCTTTGAGTGGCTTATAACATGATTTCTAAAAATGAGTTTTAGTAGAATCATTATATATATATATATATACACATGGTCTGCTTGGCCTAATGTAACATGAATTTTTTTGTTCACAGAATATGTTTAGGTATATGTGGCAAGCTTTTAGAGGTTACCAAAAATGGAAGAGTCCATATGAGCAGAATGCTTAGTAAAGCTACTTAGTAGTGCAAAATAATCCCAATTTTATGTTGTACTCTGTAATGGATTAATTTAATTAACTGTTCACTGCACTTGCCAAATATGTGACCTGGAACAGATTTTATATATGTAATCCAAAGCAAAAAAATAACTAGATGGAAATAAAATGCAGTATACTGCCATATCAGACTTTCAAAAATTTTAATACTGAACTGACATTATTTTCACATGTGATTTGGAAAGTTCAGTGACAAGGTGGGTGAACAGTGTTCCTTGTTCCTTAATTTCTGGATTGGTAGAAATGAATCCCTAGAAAGCCTGTCTTGTCTCTGGGTGAACTGTCCCATAAGCAAATGAAGGAAAAAGCAGCAAGTTGCTTTTCTCAGACTCCTCCAGAATGTTTGGTTGCATGGCGATATTTGCAATAATAACCCTTGTGAAAGTTCTGGTAATTACTGATGACTTTGGGATTCTGCAGGGCAGTGGATTCAGGCAACCTAGAAAGTCTAACATAGGCTAGAATACAGGCCCGTCCTTTACAACTGATTAAAAAAATGCAGGATAATACAAAAATGAATTAATCTACTTGTGCTTTGTCTTGCCTGCAGGTTTATACTGCCTGCACTTTGACATTATAGTCATAGTCTTACTCAATGTGTTTAAATATTGTAAGAAATCACATGAAGGACTGCTCTTCTTGTTTTAAACCCCAAAGAAAAATCCTCAGATTTATCAGCTCAGATTGGTTTTTAAAAATAGGCAATTAATATTATTTCATAAACATATCAATACTAATCTTAGTGTACTCCCTGCATAAATTTGACTTGTAGAAATTTGGGTTTATTGTAAATGCTATGACAGGCCATGTGTTCATCTGTGCAGTTGGCTCATTCTCCCTCCTTCTAATTTGGCAGAAATCTTTGCTTACATATTTAACACAATCCTGCTTATGTGATAAAAAATGAAACTTGGCTGAGGCGATTCTGCTCTTAGTGGTTTAATGTTACCTCCCTTGTTCTCACCAGCCCCAGTCTCCTACTATGTCTCCTCTTGAATTTTTCACATTCAGAAATCTCCCAAAGAGCACTGTAAGGTGCCAGCCAGAGGGGGTTGAGCAGGAGCAGGCAGAACAGAAACACCTGTGTAAGTATCATTATATTATAGGTTATATATTTTATACATATGTTTATATTGTTATTTATATGTATATTGATGCAATATTTATAACCCTAGGATGCCAAAATAACTGATCTTTCAAATCCAGATGGATACTCAGATGAAATGCATGATTTCTCCCTGACTCCATAAAACTCCAACTCTTGAAGCCTTACAGAAGGTAAAGGGACTGCACTGCTGGCATCCTTTTGCTCCCTGATGCTTTAAAGAAAAGATTTCAATTCCTATTTGTTCAAACTAAATCTAATTACATAATGTAGCATTAGGTCTTGTGTTGGTTTTGCACATCCAGGTTTTTGGTAGCAGGGGGGCCACGGAGGTGGCTTCTGTGAGAAGCAGCTGGAACATTTCACCATGTCTGGCAGAGCCAATCCCCGATGGCTCTGAAGATGGACATGCTGCTGGCCAAAACTGGGCCAGTAAAAGATGTTGGTAATGCCTCTGTGATAACAGATTTAAGAAGAAATCGAGACAAAAGTGGTGGCACAGTTTTGATTCCAACCAGAGGAGGAGGTGAGAACACGTGAGCAGAACAACATGACAACACTGAGGTCAGTGGAGAAGGAGGGGGAGGAGGTGCTCCAAGCACTGGAGCTGAGATTCCTCTGCAGGCCATGCTTCACCATGGTGAAGCAGCTGTGCCCCTGCAGGCCACAGGGATCCATGGGGAATGCAGAGATCCACCCACAGCCCATGAGGGAGGTGCCCACACCAGAGTGGGTGAATGCTTGGAGGAGGCTGTGGTCCCGTGAGAGTCCTGGTGGAGACAGAGGGCCCCTGCTTCCAAGCTGGAGCAGCCTGTCCCTGGAGAGCTGCACCTCATGGAAAGAGAGACCCACGCCACAGCAGTTTTGGGAGGACTGTGTGCCAGTGGTGGGGACTCATGTTGCAGCAGTTTTGGGAGGACTGCTGTTTGTGAGATTGGAACCACAGTGGAGAGTTTTGTGGACGACTGTCTCCTGTGGAAAGGAACCCCAGAGTCTCACAGGAGAATAATGTCTCAGTTAACACCATTGTCTTTTTCTGGGAGATGCAGGTCTCTTTCCTCCTCCAAAATGTTGCTGACTGTCTCTGTTTAGGTGCCAAAATTACTGTAATGGTTTGACCTTGGCTGGGTGAAAGCTGCCAACTAAGCCACTCTATCACTCCCTTTCCCAGTGGGACAAAGGAGAGAATAAGATGGACAAAAAACAGAGGGTGAGATAAGGCAGTATATTTCAGTGAGAGAAAGAAAAACCAGAAAGTTTTGTGCATGCATAAGCAAAGGGAAAAGTCAATCTTTACTTCCCATCAGCAAGCAATGCTCGGACACTTCCTGGGAAGTAGGGCCTCAGTGCCTGTAGTGGTTTCTCCAGAAGGCAAATATTGATGAATCATGAATGTTCTCCCTCCTCTCTCCCTTAGCTTTTATACCTGAGCTGACATCACATGCTACAGAATATCCCTTCGATTAATTTGGGTCAGCTGGCCTCATGGTGTCCCCTCCCAGGGCCCTGCCCACTTCCCTTGATGGGCAGAGGGACGTCAGAGGGACAGCACTGCTTGGCAGTAGCCAAAACACTGGTGTGTTATCCACACTTTTCCAGCTGCCACTGCAAAGCATTGCACTGTGAGGGCTCTGAACTTCCTCAGTCAGACCCAGTACAAGTGTATAGAAAGAAAAAAAATCCTCTTTATATTGGTAAAGTGAATTTAGCAAATGACTTAAATGTTTGAAACATTTGAACAATGCCCTCTATAAAATGCTTTAATATTGTTAATTACTAATTAATTGCTACAACTAATTAATTAATTATTGCTAATAACCTTTCATCATCCCTGAAGTGGTAAGGCAGTTGGACTAGATAATCACTGTAGGTACCTTCCAAATGAAATAATTTTATTCTATCAAGTCTGTCCTTTTATGTTTGTTCTTTCCTGTTCTGTACTACTTCTGAAGGTGAATTTCTTCTTTACTTGAATTACACTCTGTAACTGCCACAACAGTACTGTTTTATTAATAGCACCAAAATGGAACTGTAAATCTAATTCATCTTTATAATAAAGGTCAAAATACACCTATGAAATATATACATAATATGTAATTACTGAAATTTTCAAAATGTCCAGACTACTCTAGTATTTCTAAAATTCTATAGTTTTTTCTCAGATAAAATTATTTGAAGAATTTCTCTGAGATTTCTGATGAGTTTTTTGATGAAAAAAATTAAATTTTTGGAAATATGAATTATTAATTAAAACCTATTCATACAATCATGCTTATAATGAAGATCTTAACAGCTACATAGTCCCAAATATTCTTGAAAACAATAGTTTTCAAACTGCACAAAATAGAACCCTGTCATTATTTTTTATTGACATCTTACATTTTTTTCTTAGAATCTTTTTCTTCTTCTTCCACATTTTTGATTGTGCTTAAGAATCGTTTATCAGTGCACAGCTGTGTTCATTTCATATTGCTGGAATAATGTGTAACAGGCATGCTGTTGCTAAATGGACTTATGGTTTCATGCACCCAATTGTCACTATCAGTAAGTCACAAATTGCCAACTGTTACCACGTCATAAAATCCCAGAGAGATATACTATGCTAAGTGCAGTCAAATGACTCTGGTATCTAAGATACCACTGCGTGATAACTTTTGGCAGACATTAACAGTTTAATAGCTCTTAAAAATCCCAATAATTATTACTTAGCCTGCTATCACAATTGGTAACCCTGCTGACAGGGAAAAGAAGCCAAAATCAAAGTAGTAATGCAATCCAAAGTAATACCATGTAAAGTCAACCGATTTCATTGGTTTCAAAATAAACAAGAAAGAAAAACCATCATAGGAAACATGGTATCCAACTATCAAAATCTCTGTCTAAACACAGTGTCCTGTGCCACACAGAATGTGTCTCCTTGAGAGATGCTTTAGGTCTGCATCTGGCAGAAAAGTAAACTATAAAGGAGTATTGGCAACCACAGAGAATCCTTAAAGTCTGTATACATATGTAACAGTAGATTTAAACAGGACAGCCATTCATCCTACCTTTCTGATGGAGTTAATTCCCATATCAAGGTTTGCTAAACATTTTAGGTGTCAGCTCCTGGAACTTCAAAATGTTCAATATGTAATACCAGGGTGAAAAGTTTGAGATGATTAATTTCAAGCTGGCTGAAATGTGAGGTGATGAGGATTTGTTTCATGGGCCATCCAACCAGTCATCCTACAGGAACAGCATACTGATGCCAGTGCAGTGGAGGCAGACATGAAGCAGTTATGCTGCTGGTATCCCCTTTGTATCTGTGATCACATAAATCTGAGCTTTACTCATTAGGGAAGTTATGCTCTTCTCTAACTACCACAGCATTGCAGGTGCTTAGGAAAACAATGCTCACATGTGCACCTTGTCTATTCCATGCGTAATTTGTCTATTCCAGTCAGTTCAATTCAAGGACTAAAGAGCTACAGAGACCAGAGATAGATTAGGTACACTGGGGTTAGTGTTGTCTGGAGTTAAAAATTAATAAAGGACAAAGATTATCAAAATAAACCAGGATGAATACAATTTGGTTTTAAGGATAAAACTTAAAAAGGATAAGGATAAAATGTTCTTGCAAAGAAATCTATGTAATCCTTAAAATCTGTTCTAAGAATGAAGACAGCAAAACAGGAAGAAGTTTTGGTATTTCAGTTCCCCAGTGTGTTATTTGAAGACAATTCCAAGACATTGGAGACATACAGAAGTATTTACAGGTGGATTTTGACTAACTTTAGTTTCATGCATGGAAGTATATAACTAAAAATTATCCCTTACCAAAATGGGAGTGAGCAACTGCAGATCAGTGAGTTTCACTGCTCTTAGAAATCACACATCTTGCTTGAGCATCTGCTTGGGGTCTTTAGAGAAACCATACAGTAGCAATTGCAGACACCTGAAGTCCCTTTTACATGACCCTTCCGTCCCGTCTCCAGCAGGAACCTGAAACAGAAAGGAGATCAGTGTTCACCAAAGTATTACACTATGAAGAAATGCCACCAGCAAAGGAATTATTTTGTGTTATTTTTCACCCTCCTGACACTTCTCAAGTAATAGATGAAGGACAAAACTGAATTAGAAACCTCACAGAGCATGCTCTCACCATGAGAAGACATGGTATATGACTCAGCTCCTCTTTTTTAGCATAAAATACCAGTCAAGTAGGGCAATCTTTTATTTCACAGAAATCAGTAACTGTACTTAACCTGTGAGCTTTTGTTAATGCCTTTGTCTTTTCTATGGTTTAACCTTGAATTGGTTAGCTGTCATTCAAAAATACTGCTGTCTGTTTTATGATTAGGCAGCAACATAGACTCCAGCTACATAAAAATCTCATGCTTTTAAAAAAATATTTGATTTTTGAAAGTAACTGATCTGTTTTGAACATAATTCTTGCACTTTAGTTGAAATTTTAATAAAGAACAATAGCCTAAAAATTGGAGGAAAAATTGTTATTTCCTTCCTACATGATTCTACAGGGTTTTTCCTCAACTTAATTGCATGCAACTTCTCCACAAGACCATCTTTGACTTAGCTTTATAATATCATCTGGATAATTACCTTTATTTATGCTATTGTTTAGAGCTCTGCAGAACTGCTGGAGGCTAGTCTTTGGAGATTGCAGGTTTGCCCAGAATTATGCCTATCCTCTATTTTTATTTTTGTTGCTATTCTATTAAATCACTTTGCTGCAGAACAATTTCATAGTTTCCGTGTCACAATGCTGTTAAAATGCTAACACATCCCTGGAATGTCAAGTCAGGATAAGACATATTATGTTCACATAGCAGGGTCAGTAGGAATTCTGTCTATATAGCAAATATTTTACTGCTAGATAATCATTAATTACACGGTTGCAAGTTATGACTTCTTTTACTCATGTGATTTTACAGTGTATAATCTGAGTCTCACACCTAATGTTGTTTGTTCAGTTTCTAAAAATATTAATATCTGAAAAAGTTTGGACTCTGCACATAGCACTTTGCAGGTGAACTGCTGACTGAAAGAATGTGACAGCAGACCCTGAGGCACCAACAAAAGGACATGCATTCATGAATGTGGAGTGCTCAGTTGATTTCATATTAATTTCCTACTCTATTAGTGGTAGAAGCTTATGCCACAGTTTCACTGGGAGCAGGTGTTTCTCCTGTGCTTTCAGAACAAGCAGCTATGCACATTTCAGTCAATGTCTGTGTGCATGGAGAGAGAAAAAATGGTTTGAAAAATTTTTCATTTCAGCCATGCTACTTCTTTCAGTCACAGATTATATTATGTGCTTTAAGACAAATTTTTGCTGAAATGTCAATGTACCTTTATCTATCCATCTATCTATTGAACCATAGAACCATAGAATCATTTAGATTAGAAAAGACCTTTAAGATCAAGATCAACCATTAACATGCCACTGCCAAATCCACCACTAAACTATATCCTTAAGTACCACATCCACACGTATTATAATTATCTTCAAGAATCATAACTTAACCACTTCCCTGGGCAGTGGGAAGTGCTCTTGCAATGCTTGACAATTCATTCAGTGAAGAAATTTTTCCTAATATCCAGCCTAATTTTCCCATTCCCTAATTTTCAGAACTTGAGGCCATTTCCTCTTGTCCCATCTCCTGCTACTTGACAGAAGAGACCAACCTTCACCTGGCTACAGTCTCTTTTCAGGCAGTTTTGGAGGACAATAAGCTCCCCACTAAGCCTTCTTTTCTTCAGGCTAAACACCCCCAGCTCCCTCAGCTGCTCCTCACAAGGGCTTGTGCTCTGGACCCTTTACCAGCTCCATGCCCTTCTCTGGATGTGTCCAGTGCCTCAATGTCTTTCTTGTCATGAAGGGCTCAAAACTGAACACAGGATTTGGGGTGTGATTTCACAAGTGCTGAATACAGGGGTGCAGGCACTGGCCACACTGTTGCTGATCCAGGCCAGGATGCCCTTGGCCCTCTTGGCCACCTGGGCACATACTGACACAAGTTCAGCTGGCTGTTGACCATGCCCCTCATGTTTTTCCACCAGCTTTTCAGCCACTCTTCTCCAACCCTGGGGTGGATCCTATCTGGCCCCATAGACCTGTGCATGTCATATTGTGTCACTGACCTTTTTGCTTTAGGCTATGGAGGTTTTCATTCTGGTCCCCATCTTCCAGCTCAATTAGCTAGGTACATACAGAACAACTGGTCTTGCTGTTAAAGACTGAGACAAAGAAGGAATTATGTACCTTAGCCTTTTCCTCACTCTTTGTCGCTATGCTTACCCAAACATACAATAATAAAAGATGGGGATCCTTCTTTGCCCTATTTTTTTTGCTAAAAATATTAATATTACTTTTTTATTGTCTTTTATGGCAGTAACCAAAGTTCTAGTTGTGCTTTGGTACTTTTAATTTTCTCCCTGCATAATCTCACAACACCCTGCTAGAACTCCTGAGTTGCCTGCCTCTTCTTCTAAAGGTAATACACTCTCCTTTTCTTTTCCTGAGTTTGGGCCAAATCTCTTTGTTCACCCAGGCTTCTCCTCTTCCTTGCCAGACCATCTTTACACACACAGGTACAGCCTGCTCCTGTACTTTTCAGATTTTCTTCTTGAATATTTTCAAGGCTTCCTGGATTCCTTTGACCTTCAGTACTTCCTCCCAAGGCACTCTCTCAACCTAAATAGGCCAAAGTCTCCTGTCTCAGAATTCCAAATTAGTGGTTCTGCTGAGCTTCCAGCCCTTCAGGACTACTTCCTAAGGGATTTTGTCAACCAGGCCCTAGCTTTCTATGACTCTATGATTCTACAATTCTATGATCTATCTATCTATCTATCTATCTTTGTCTCAGAGGCAGAGTTGCTGGGAGCCAAATTCTGTACACCTATGGAAGCAGAGAACCAGTCAATTCCCATCTCCATAATGTTCTGCAAGATTACTCCAGGAGAATAACCTAGAGTTTATGCTGCACAGATGTCATGGAAATCCTAATCCTCTACAAGAAAACTGTTCTTTGAGCTAAAAATCATTACAGTGCCAAAGTATTAAATTATTGTAGCATTTTTAGCAACTAAAACCAAATCAGCTAAGTATTCTGGATCAATTTTTCAAAATTTATCTCACATATAAATTCACTCAACAAGCTGCTACATTCTGTAAAGCCATAAGCAGAGAGTGTAGTCTATCAAATTAAGACAGGCAGACAAATCTTCAGCTATGGATTAGTCTCAAAAGCTGATAAGTAAAACACCATTTTAAGGGATAAATGTTATATTTCCTGTATTGAGTTTTAAACCAGGTCAGACAAATAGACTCAATCTTATTCTACTAAATTTCTATCAAGTATTTCCTTAAATGTGATTATTCTGGCTTTTCAGTGGAATGCAGCAGGATAAGGAGAAGCTTTAATATCATCTCAGTGCATCATTATCCTTCCTTCTGGCTACTGGTAAATGTATAGAACCAAAATAGTGCAAAACCAGCAAAAATTGTTACAGGATGCTGAGAATCTTCTTTCTTAAAGATGAAAAAAGGAAATGGTCTCAGTGCTCTCATTTTATGTGGGAGATTATTGTAAACGGAAACTTCTATCCCTTCATTAGAATAGTTTTAGTGTGGACATAAAATTTTAGAAAATGTTTTCTCATTTTTATCATTTGGTTTTGAAAAATCTTCCCAAACACAGACAAGACCTACTATTGTGTCATTGACTCATTTATATTTCTCAAGCTTCACCTTTGTTTTTCAGAACCTTCTACAGTCTTGTGTTTTGCAGTAATTCTCCTCTTTCTTTCTTTCTTGTTTTTTTCCCCATCTAGTTCCTTCTTTTCTTGATGACTTTCTCTGCAGACTTGTCAGTTTTCTTCCATTTTCTGTGGAAAGAGAAATTCCAAAGAGGTGACACCTGGAAGCCACCAAAAAGTTTTATATATGGGTAGATTATAACTCCGTTTTTCCCAAGAGTATCATCCATACACAAAACATGAATGTGCACAGTTGGCTGACAATAAAAAATGGGAAAGCAATATAGAAAATTAAAATGTATTTCCTAATCCAATGCAGATTTATTCTTTTATTATTTTATTAATCTCTTCAACTAGTTATTTGCATTAAGCATTAATGATTATGCTACTTGAAAGCAGAAAAGTGCACAGTCTACCATTCTCTTTCTGTGATATTTAAGAGCAAGAGGCAGCTGCAAGTTGTAGCTGAATGTATTTTGGCATTAGTGGTGTTAAAATGAATGTGTTTCTGCAACTAGAATGTCAATATAAAATCAATTATCTACATATTCTTAAGTTATATGTTGGTCCAACTGCACTTCTCAGTGAGAACACACTGTAACATACAGGTGTAGGCAAGAGATGTTCATAAAATCAAGCCATTAAAAAGCATCAAAAGAATATTTCCACAAAATGCTGTTTCTAAGGTGAGAATATCTCCATGAATTATTTTATTGTATAAATATTATACCTGTTATCTACCTATCAGTGTAGTATTCATGTATATGTATGTGTGTGTGTGTTCACACAGGTTAAAGGAGAAACGCACATAGAGCCTTTTTTTTATTCAAAGACTAATGAAAATAATGAATCAGTGGAGCATTACGGCTTTCCTAATGTTTTAAATGAAGAAACAACCCAGATTTCTTTCTATTCAAATATATTTTAAAAACCTAGAGGAAAAAGAAATCCATCTTTGGTGTTATCTCATTAATTAATACCTGGGGATAATCTGCTTCCTAAGAAAGGACAATTATTCAAAAGTAGGAGAAATAATTACTTCTTGAAAGTTCAGGGAGTGATGGTATAAATATTTGTAGAGAAATTGCCTGTCCACAGTGTTTATGGATGTGGGGCTAGAATATCTCCTTCATTTTCTACTTTGCTTTTCTGTTCATGACTCAGTCCTTTAATTAGGATGTTTCTGGTGGCATTAGCAATAACGGGAAGCTAGTGACGCAATAAATCATATGGAACAGAGAGATAGAAGCAAGAGAAAAGATAAATAATTTGGGAAAAAAGCACAGCAACCACATATATCCAATAAATCATTGGAAGGTAGAAACCTGAGCTTTGAGAGGAAGGAAAGGGCAGAAACAGTCATAGTCCTTCCCCTTCCTTCACATGGATTCTAGGGTTATTATTATACACCTGGACAGAGATTTTTAATGAAACAATATTACAGAAGCTTCTCTAGTTCAAAGATTATAATTTTTCATGTCCCCAAGTAATATCATAAAATCATGAAATTACAGAACTATTTTGTTGGAAGGGACCTTAAAGATCATCTAGTTGTTACGTCTGCTATGGGCAGGGACACCTTCCACTAGACCAGGTTGCTCAAAGCCCCATCCAATCCTGACCTTGCAAGCTTCCAAGGATGGAACCTCCTTAGCTCCTCTGGACAGCTTTTTTCTACTGCCTCTCTAACCTTTGAATAACAGATTTCTTCCAAATATCTGGTTTAAATCTCTCCTTCTCCTTGCCCTATCACTACACGTCCTTGTAGAAAATTGCTCTCACTCTTTTTTATAAGGTCTCTTCAAGTACTGGAAGGCTGCAATGTGGTCTCTCTGGAGTCTTCTTGTCCCCAAGAGCTCTCTTGTCTTCCTAGGAGAGTTGCTCCAGCCCTCTTGTGTCTTCATGACCCTCTTGTAGACCCACTCTAACAGATCTAAGTCCTTTTTGTGCTAAGGTCTCTAGACAAGCATACTGTTCTCCAGATGGAAGAGAGTGGAGCAGAGGACCAGAATCACTTCTCTCAACCCGCTGACCAGTCTGCTTTTGAGGCAGCCCAAGATACTGTTGATTTTCTGGGGTGTGAGTGCACACTGTTGCCTCATGTTCAGCTTTTCATCCACGAGAACCCCCAAGCCCTGCTCCACAGGGCTGCTCTCAATGAGGTCTTGTCCCAGGCTGCACTCATGTCTGGAATTGCTCTTCCCCTGAAACAGTGCTTTGCTCTTGAAACTTGTTAAACCTCTAGTTTCTCATGGATCCAACTCAAGCTTTTCCTGCATCCCTTCTTTCTGTTGTGACAGCTTGTAGCAACTTCAGATAATCTGCAAACTTGTTGAAGGTGCACTTGATCTCATTGTCTGTGTCATTGATAAAGATGTTAAAGAGCACCAGAACCCTGAGGGACACCACTCATCACAGCCTCCACCTGGACGTGGAGCCATTGATTGTAATTTTCTGGCTGCATCCATCCAGTCAATTCTTTATCCTCCCAAGATTGCACCCTTCAGATTAATGTTTCTCCAATTGGGAGATAAGGATGTCATGTGGGACTGTGTTGAACACCTTACAGAATTCTGGTAGAGGGCATCAGACAGTTATGACAGTTAGACCCTTATCAGCTGTTGCAGTCACTCCACAATAGATGACAGTGGTGCTTAATGTGGAGTACCTTAATTTCAAGTAAAATCTTTTCATCCTAAGAGATGTGAATACACTGTACATCCAGTAGTAAGATTGCAAGTTGTTGTCAAGTAGGACCTATATTTGCATGTGTTTTCATACTGGTCATGATCTCTTTAAAACTGGTTGGGCTTGTAATATATGACAATTTATAGTATTTGTAAAACATGTGACATTCTACCTTGCATGCAAATGAATTAATAAAGAATGCTGCCTTGAATGAAGGTGTTACTATGAATAAATATCTTAATTTATTTCCATCTGTGCAGCACTTTTGTATAAGTGAATATCCATTATCTCCTGTTCTGAACCAGCTTTATCTTCTCTGACTTTAGGCTCCTGCAGACATTCCTAAATTAGGATCTTGGTTGCCATGGGTCCTTTACTTATGATACTGATGAGAAAGAGAGGCATCCCTGGAGGAAAATACCTTGTCTATGATCTGAACCTCCCCATGGAAATTCCTCTCTCTCCTTGCTGAGTACACAGAGAGCATCCATTACCTATGCTTTTAAGTGGAATGCCTGGAGATAGGTGGAATGAATCAGGACCCCTGAGCCTTTTCTTTCACTGTTACAACACTTTATCTATTTGGTCTACTTAATCAAAAATTCTCTGCAGAAGCAACTGTATCTTCTGTCTCTTCATATCAAATAGCCTGGGAAAATGTTTTGAAAGGGCAGAACTTTTTTTTTTTAAAGAATTTTGGGGTTGTATGAGTTACATACTTCAGAGACACCATTTTCATTGGAACTTCTCAATAAGTCTGTTCTTTGAGAAACATATTCTCCATTTAGTTTGTAGTCTTGACTTAAAGCCTTTCAATAACTTTAGTCAGAACAAGACCGGACACTTTTTCATTACATGAACATTTTATTCAATCAGCTGTGGAATAGTTGTAATTTTGGTTTATTAGATTTGGTGAAGCTGAATTGGAAAAGGATGACAAAGCAAGCTGAATTTTATGTGTGTTTTTACACTCATTACTTGCAATAACTCTTGTTGTAGAAATACAACAATACTACAATATTTGTAGATCTGAGATTGCATCAATCATTTGCACCTGGTGTCTTTGTTTGACAATGCTTGATTAAAAAAACCCCCAAGCCCAAACAAACAAAATTATTATAATATGCAACATTTTAGAGAGAAAATCTATTTAAATTAGAGATATATTTTTAGATATATATCTTTTTACTACTGTTTACATTCATCAGGTTTTGCAACTCGATTTCTCAGGTGGAAGTGCATTGATCCTAACTGTAGGTCATGACTGTATTTATGGCATAGCAGAGCTTTTCCATCCTAGTGCAGGGGTGTAAATCTACACTCTTAACATCCAAGGCAGTAATTCAGACAGTAAGCTATATCCTACTCTTCTCAACAAGGTGTTCTTTATGAAAGAAAATCTTTTTAGATGAAATTTGCATGGGAACAGTTTTATCTTTATGGAACACTAGGGTGTTCACCAGCATATTTTACAAAAATGTCATAAAGGTGAAAATGTTCCAGCCACTTGCAGTGATGTGCTATATATTTAATTTTTTCTTAAAGTCTGCCATGCAGTCCTGCTAGGGCTGTCATCCATAATTAAAATGTGTGATGAGGTCTGAAATCAAAATTCCACCGAAGATGTTATAAAGGCCTGAACTCAGAAGGCCAAAGAGACAATTATGGTCAAAAGAGACAATCAGTTAATAGGAAAACTCTTGGTGAAGCAAGCTGAATAATTTTGTAGAGTAAAAGTCATGTAAAATTTAAGTCTTTAACAATCTTGAAGGAAACTGTTTATTTCTGATAGCAAATACCTGAGATGTTTTGAAGCCAGTTAAAAGAGTTATTAACTTGTCTTGACAACATTATTTTAGGCTGCCTTGTTATAAATCCTAAAAAGCCCCAACAGAGTGAATTACATTTTTAAGGTTATCTTGAAACCAGATGAGAAACTTTTTGAAAACTTCTTAAATTCCAAATTGTGTTTGGTAATCTCTCCACAAAGGTTTTAACGCATCTTTGTTGAATCCAGCATGAATATCTCACCAGTCAATTTATTTTTAAGTAAGAAGGGCTAAGGAGATATTTGGTTCAAACCTACTATCAAAGGCATTAATCTGGACTTTCTGCATCCTAGACAAAACAGGAGGGAACAGTGAATGCATAACAGGCCTTAGCATATGCACTCCTCTAAAATAAAAACACCTAATTCTACACTACCAAAACACAGATGACCTGAAACTTGAAATATGGTTTTGTTTTTCAACAAAAGATTACATTCTGAAGAATGGAGCCAGTTCAAACTGAAAAATTCAAGTCTATCATCTAAAAATATGTACATTGCAAGATAATGGCTTTGTGGTTGCTTTATTGAGTTTTTTATTATGGCAACAATACAATTTTTATTAATCTTCATGCAGATTTTATCATATCCTCTAGAATTTAGGAAGCCAATAAAAATGTTAGAGTGGCCAGCCCAGGTGGCTGAAAAAATCAGTCTGGAGAATGTAAAAAGGTGTATGTGTCAAATTTCAAGTTGGTGAAAAGTGAGGCTTTCATAACGTAATTGCAATATCACTTGAAAACAGCAGGAAAGTAATATGAACGAGCTAAAGAAAGATGCAGGTGGAACAAGAATGTTAGAGTGGAAGAAATAGAGTCAGTTCACAGCCTTTTGTCTTGGGCTCCCACCCACAGTTCAGTCTGCATCTCAATCTGCTTTTTGCACTGCAGCTTACAAATCAAGCTACCTGCGCCAGGTGTATTCCTCTCAATGACAAATTTGGGGGTATTCACTGAATCTTGGCAGACTATTGTCAGTTCACGAAAAACCCTTTTTTTAAAAAATGTAATAATGCATTTTGGAGTCAGGGTGAGGAGGCAGCACTCAGAATCTTGCATACTAATGCAAAAATACTGCAGTTCAAAGCAGATTGAGGTAAAAAATTATTAGCAATTTCATAGACTATGGCTGATAGTTCTGATATCTCATTTGTGCTAGATAATATACTTTTTTACTGTATAAAAATCTCCAACCAGGTTAAAAGGTTTTTAAAGCACAGCATATTCTTCTTAAAATATCACTTCTTTTTAAAAACTTAGGTTAATTGTCATCACACTTGACAGTAATTGTTATTCTTACAGCATATTTTATTAAGAAGAAACATATTAATGTTTTAGAAGAATAGCTAGATGTCCCATTTTTTGTCTTTTTTATACTTCCTCATATTCCTCCAGAGGAAATTTTGTGGAAATTTTGGGCAAGTCCCACCAATCAACTGTGTCAATCCATACTAGGCAATTAAATGGTATATTTAATCTATTTTACCTCTAGAGAAGGCCTGTGTTTCACACCCATTAGTTAATTACCTAGCCCATTAGTTGGACTGACACCAATTTAAGGGGTTGAAAAGATAGTTTTCTTTTCACTTGGAAGTGCTTTTCAAAGTCAGATTATGGTGTATCTATAACTAAACAACAATTTTAGCCATGGATCTTTGGGAATGAGCTTTACCTCTAAGACAGAGCCTTTGATTTAATAGGGTCAATGCATAAGTTGCTAATCAAACCCCTTAATTTTGTTCTGAGAGCAAGACAGTGAAGGACATAAAGTAATGTACTTTTTAATGTTGAATGCCTCGAGGAGACTGCAGAGGGTCAAGCTTCCACCCAACCTCCCTAGGACTTTATAAATAAATTGTTCTACACTCTGAGCTTAAAATCTTAACAAAGATTCTCTAGGACCTAATATTTGCAGGAATAAAATAGGAATGTCTTTTTAATTAAGGTGTCAATAATTTTTGTATTCATGCACAATTTAGTCCTTTTTGAAAAGTGTTTGACAGTAATTTTAATTCACCTGCTATCTTTTACCTGAGTCTATCCCTATAAGCATTCTCTTTCACAGCGCATATTTTGGTTAGCTACTTTCCCAGAACTCTGGAAAACTTCTATCAACATTTGATAACATCTTTCAGGCTATACCAGATTGAGAAGAATCACATTTCAGCCAATAAACCTGCAGTAGACATTGGAGATTTTTACAACACACCTTTTTGTTGATGATGTCTATCAGGTCCTTTAGAACAAACTTGACAATCAGTTCAGAGTGTATTCTAAACGAAAGGGGAGGAATCATCCAGATAAACAAGGACAAGTATGGGCAGATAAATACTGCCTGTAAAACAATTATGGATTTTGCAGTCACTGCTAAAATTTCTGTTGATTAATTTCAGCAAAATGACTGTACAGCATTGTGACCAGATCTCAGTCTTCCAACTTCTGAATCTTGTGGCATGAAAAGTTATTTCAGGAAACAAAGCAGAAACTTGTTGCAGAAATTATCTATTTATTTTAGTTAATCAAACTCAATTCAAAACTTATAAATGTAATTTGGCTTATAATTCAAAGCTTAAAAATGTAACTGGTTACTGTAATTGGTTACTGTTATGGTATGGCCATGGTAGATATGTTTTGAAGTTACTGCTTTTCTAGTTTACACTATGGTACTGTGATAATGTTCTAGACATAGTTTTAGTGCATTTTCTCTGATATGATTATATGCAAATATAATCTGTATACAGACATTTGGGAAATTATTTATGAACAAAAAGCTGATCAGTATTCAATATGGTCAGTATGACATCTGATTGCTCGCATGGATTCTTTCTGTAGTATGTCAACACAATACAATCCTTCAGACTGGATCTGGATTTAGGGAAGTTTATCAGAAAATTGTAGTCTACACTCAGAGATTATAAAAATATGTCTAGCTCTGGCAAAAATTATATAGATTTAAGAATATTTCTGTGCCTCAATTAGATAGCTAGCATATATGGCACAGAAATCTCTTAGTGAAATAACCCTCTCACCACAATTACCAGATCATATTTTTGTTTGTTTGTCCATTTGTTTAATTAATTTAACCATTCTGCAGGATCGAATAAACCCTACCATCCCAAAAATGGAGGCTATTACTTTGAGAATAAATGGTATTGCCTCTAAATACTTCTGGGAATGTGAGCACTCTTGTGTGAAGCACAGAGCTTCATACTGATAAGACTTGAAGTATGACAAGAGATTGCAATTTCTGTCTAACACCACATTCTCAAAGATGGTGGAACACATTCGAGTGAGAAATAATTTGGTCTTTATGCTATTTCTATCCTGAAGCTCTCTTCAAAAGAGACAAATTGTGATAAATTATGTGTGGTAGAGCTCTCTTGTGACTGATGGCAAGAAAAAAACACTAGCAATTTTGCTTAGGTGCTCACTGTGGAATAGAACTAAGCTTATCAGAAATAAGACAAACATTTTACAAGTAGTCATTGAGCCCTGCTGCTCAGTCTAGAAGCTCTGTTTTTAAGTTCCAGCCACCCCCACTACTCAATAGGTTCCACTTTTTCCTTTCAGGGGACTGGTAATTAGCACAAGTACAGTTATTGTACAGTAATTATATGTTCTAAAACTAATGTACTTATGTGAACCAGAGGGTAGCTTACCACGTGAACATTTGATAAACAAACAAGTGCTTAAAAGATTTAATGGGTTTGTAGCCATCTGTAGTGATTAATGATGTTTAAGAACCTCACAGCCACTCATAATATCATCATAAATGAATGCTGGGGCTTTTCAGTTCAAAAAAAGAAGTGTAAATGATTCTTAGATTTTCCTGCTCAAATCCCTTTTGCTTAGTTACAATTCTGTATTCCAAAGGTCAATGAATAATTGAACTTTCCCAGAAGCCATGAAGAAAAAGAAAAACTCCTCGCTCTAACTTCTCTCTGTGCCCACCTTTTACCACAAGGTAAAATGAAGTATCTTTTTCCACATCCAGAACAGAAAGTTAGAGCAAATTTTCCTTCTTTACAAGCAATTTCTTGCCTCTCATTTCTCTTACTAATCAGAAGCCTAGACTGAGACATTTCTGTTCCCTTCACCCTGTGGAAATGTTGTTTCTTTTGATATCAGTAACCAAAGTCATGCTGTGGCCAGATACTTCCTGCTTGGAGATGGAGAGCCAAGTATGAATAAAAGAAACTGCCCGTGTCTATGACTGAGAAGTGGTTATGACTGAATAGCATTAAGCTATATTATACTATATAGGCACCTGTGTTTTCAAGGTGATATCCCAAGATTTCATAGAATCAGTCTAACAGGGTATATAATTTTTTTCCCATAAATTGGCATCCAACCAGCAATTTGTATAATGTATATGTATGTATAATTTTAACACATATTTTTCACACATGTTTGAACCAACTTTAACCAACCTAGTTTAAGTACTCCTGAAAATATGGCAGTACAGCTTCCAGATGTGCCACTCTGACACATCTTTATGAGGCCTAAAGCCAGTGACTCTGAAATGTCAGCTTCTATATCAGCTAACTGATAGCCAGACAGCTATCAGTAGTCAAATAGTCCTGTAATACAGGACAGACATTAAGAGTAACAGGCTGTAAGCTTTGTACACCCAAAAGACTGAGGTCTGGAAAGTTTGCTGTGCCTGAACCTTTCTTAACCTACTTGCATCTTTGTTTCACTTTGTTTAGTTATGATGGCAGCTTATCTTGTTGAACAGGTGGCACTTGTACTTTTTGTTAGGTTATGCGATAAAACTGCACCCTGCACTCTCACAAAAGACCAGCGGCAAAATGACAGGTGAGGAAGTCTATCCTGGCTGTTTCCAGCTTGCTCCCAGGTCCATTGCCAGGCACCCTTTAGCCCATCAAAATCTCATCTCTACAAACCCAGAGAACAAGAGCACAATGGCAGAGGGCCAAGGAACCCAAATCAAGGACTCAGAGGAAGGGGCACCCTGTACATGCCCCTCCCGGCAGAGCCTCAGTCCCACTGACCCAGAGTGAAACTCATCTTGAGGAGTCATTGGGACCAGATCTCCATCTCACCTTTTGAATTGAGAGAATTGCTGCCAAGGGGCATGGGAAACCATATGGGAATTAGAGAAAGAGGATGTTTGGATTGCCCAATATTTATGAAGGCATGTTTAGGAGAGAAACCAAAGGTGAGAAAAGGGAGAGGTTTAGGTGATTTGGGGAGAAAAAAGTATGGGAAATAGAGAGATGAGGGTTATTTGCATGTAAGCAAGGGCTGGTCAGCATAGTTTCTAACCCTGTCCTAGGCTTAATCACTGAAGTCTGCCCTGTCTCCCTGTTAAATTTCTTCAGTTATTTTCCAGTAATTTGCTCTTTACTCCATGTGCAAGTGAGTGTACGAGTCTGTGGTGTCAACTGGAGTGGATGTAGGTGTGTGAGTAAGTGTGGAATCACTAGTGAAGATCAAGCTGAGTGAGCCTGCAGGGAGTGGCTTGGGATTAAGAGCAGGGAGTGACGGATGTCTGAGGGCCAGCTCTGTGTGTGACAGCATCTGTGGCTCTCCAAGGGTGAGAGCACAGAGAGGTTGTCTATGGCGCCGGCAAATCCTGGACATTTCTCTGTGTGTGTGTGTGATGGTCTGCTCCAGGAACTGCAATAGGATTATGGTACTGTGACCTTTTGGGTTCATATATCCAGGTGTTAGAAGTTGGTAAGACTGGGATCTAGGGACAGAAACTGGTCAGGCTGGGTGTTACAAGCCGGCTGCTTGAACAACACACATATACAGAGAGATATGACATATACTCCTACTGTCATATCTCCATCCTGCTCAGCCAGAGACAGAGAACAGGAAACCATTGCTGCTGTGCTTTTGTTAGTGCTCCAAGTGTCTCTCTGTTATTTGAGTGGCCAGCTAAAAACATTCATGGTGTCTACCTGTGCTCCATGTGCAGGTGCCTAGTGGGAATACATTTTCAGGCTCACTATTTTTTAGACCTGAGTGCATGGAACTGCAGAAGCCTTTCCTCTCAGGTTGTTGGATCTAGTATGACATTTTCCTCTAACATTTTTGCTCATCCTTGTGTGATTCAAGCATAGTTTTATATCAATACAAGTAATAAGCAATTATTTTGTGTAACATAGAAACAGTGTACAAGATCAGAAGTCTGAGAACTAAAGATACATGATGTGGCATCAAGCAATGTGGGACTGGCATGGGGAGAGATGGAGAACAGCCTTGGCGCTGGGGACCCCACAGCTCTAAGCAACTGACCAACACTGAGTTATGGAGATGCAAACATGGAGCTGGACAAAACTGGTTTTAGGGACAAGAAGGAGAACAAAGAAGTGGTATCAAACATACAGAAAGGCAACATATGTAGTAAGTTTGGGTGTAATGTGGTATGAAAACCAATGAGGAGAGAGAAAGACATAAAAATATTTAAGCAAACATATAAAATTGACTCATAGTGATAACTGAAGGAGGGAGAAACCATTAACATTTCATAAGTCCTGGCATAGAAGTCCAGATGTTACTGGCTTTCCATAACACCTCCAAACCCTCAACCCTAGAAGACTTAACCCCTCAATATTAGGACTCAGAGAAGCAGAAGGGTGAGCATACCACCAGGAACAGGAGTAAAAACTGTGCAAAACAATTTTAACTTCATTTTTATTCTTTCTTCAACAATTAGATCTAGACTAATAATGGCTAAATTCTTAATATTTCCATAATACAAACAATAAATTAATGGCTACATATATATGTATATGTGCTTCTTCTGTGCAATTTACAAGATTTTAAGCCTAATACTGCATATACTGAAAGGTAGCTGACCTTTAGAAATGGCTATCGCTATAAATCTAGCAAAGAGTGTGGGCACACAAGGATGTATTCTGGAACACTGTAAGAACTAGGTGTAGAGAAGGGCAAAGAAAAAGACAGAGTGATATTGCAGTGAAGTACTCATGGAGGAAAAAAGGGGAAGAAGAAAATGCTATGGATAGAGGCAAATGTTGCAGGAACAATATCTAAAAGAAACCACGGTACATTAGTTCAGGGACCTTTGTCCAAAAGTTTTAAACAAGAATTTATCAAAAAAAGCATTGTATCATTCTATGAATGCTAGTTGACAGTATTCTGTTAAGTACAGTCTCACTTCTGCCAAGCTATGAAAGCTGTTCTAAAATCAATTGGATCAATAATATAGTCTCTAAAAATAAAATCCCCTCCTGTTCCTCCCTTTTCAGCTGTGAATCGGAACGCTGCTTTATATAGATGATACTTACAATAATGCCACTTATATGGGTTTGAATGGACAATGCCAAGCTCAGCACAGAAATGGTTCCTGCTCTATTTTGGATTTTGGAATTCAAAAACTTGCAATTCTAAAGTTTTAGACACAGAATACAAAATATTCTTTACTTTTTATGAGATTGCCTGCCATCTTCAACTAGGCTGACAAGGAACTATTTAACTGAAAATAAATTAATTGAGATCTAAACACCTGTCCGAAGGTTGCTACTACTCTGACCAAGATAGCTACTCCTTTGAATGTGTTTTTTTTTTAAAGGCCAGAGAAATGTGGCAGCACTTGTAATTGTTCCTAATTCATGGGCAGTGCTAATCACCACATTCTTAAATCTGCTACTATATACAGCTATGAGCCCCAAATTGGTTGGTACTCACAGCTACTGCCACAAGCACTCAAGCAATATAAGCACAGGATCCTTTTCCTTGGCCTAACTATTCTCACACCCAAATAAGTTGATAACATCTGTCCTAAGTAATATCAAATCTAATATTTGCTCATTACCTCCTGATTCTTGAACACTACTGATGGTAATCATGTTATCTGTCTGATCACAGCTGACTTTTTGAATAAAATGGAGCTCTCCAGTCAACTTCACATAATCTCTTATTGACCCTTCTAACTTGATACTTATTGGAACAGCCTCTCTTCAGCTTCACTGTCACTTATAGTTTAAATATAGAAATCTTTCTTCCTATAAACCTTTACACACTTCACTAGCTGGACTTTACTTGATGATCTGCCCAGTTGTCCCACTTCCTACCCTTTTATTCCTAGTCATTCATCATGTTTAATGGAAAGCATATAGTATTTCTAAAAGGTATATGTGTGTGCGTGTGTGTATATCTATATATCTATATATACACACACCCCATTAGAATATGATCTGATTAACATGGGCAATGCCCAGATATACCGGATTTGACTGGGAGAGTTAATATTCTCTATAGGAGCTCATACTGCTAGGCTATTTTTTGGGTCTGTGACCAAGGCAGTGCTGATAACATGGGGTGTTTAAGCTGTGGCTGAACAGTGCTTGAACAGTCATAAAGATTTTTCTCTTTCTCACTCTACCCTGCCAGCATGCACACTGGGGATGCACAAGGAGTTGAGAGGGGACACAGAGAAAAACTTCAAAAAGAAGAAATCTAGAGAGGATTTGCATCTAGATTTGCATGCGGACTAAGTTAGCTTCTCTGAATTTCTCTCCTGGTATTGCCACAGGAAAAGCTGTGAGATAAAAGAAGGTTTTTATATCTAGTAAAACAAAATTTTAAAATTTTAAGAGAACCCAGTGCCTGGAAATTGAAGAGAGAAAAAAATTTGCAGATTTTAAAGTTGAGATATTAACTATTGGAAAAGTTTGCAAAAGATCATATGGCAGTATATTGCTTAAAATATGAACATCAAGACTAATTTTTCCCTTAGGAGATTTATTCTCACTTAAAGTGAAATCATTAAATGACATAAGTTCCTTTCAGTCTGTTGAAGAGATGGCTATCCCATATCCTGAGCTGTAAAAAATCTGGGATCTAGATGCTTACCACTTAAAAAAATTTCAGACTTAAACAACAACTAGTTAGTTTTATGAATCTGAGAAAGACAAATGGTAGTCAGAAATAAGCTACTTTCCAAATGCTTCCAGGCCTAATAAGATATAATATAGTGCTACAGTAGTGGTATTTTAAAAAATAAATAAAAGAACCAAGAAATAAATGCATTTAGAGAATCAGCAGGAGAAGAACATTTTCAGACAGTTTCATAACTGCTGAATGATATTTAAGTATAGAGGATGTTAGGACCAGATGGGCATGCTGTGAACTATCCATAATGTTAAATGCTGATATTCATAAAACAACAGATTTCACCCTTTATGGATTGAAGTACATGAAACTGTTACTGGCCTATTGTAGTTGTTTTCATCAGTGAACCTTAAATAGGTTTAGATTTTAATTGTTTATCATCTGAGAATTTTCTCCTCTTGTTCTTCCTTTATCATACAGTAAAATCATAAGTGCCTAAGAATTAAGATTAGTGATCTGTGTGGGCTTGAGTTTCAAGATGTGAATATTGTGTCACTGCTCACCCATGCCAAAGGAATGGAACAACATATTCCTGCATTTTCATGACACAGAGCAAACATAACCCACATGCAGGCCAAACCTCAGCATATTTGGTATGGTTGCTGGTCCTTCAAAAGACATAATTACCTCAAAATCTGTGCGAAATACTGTGAAGTATCTATTACTGTGCACAGTTGAGTAGAACACCAAAAATAGCACAAGTCACTGTCACATTTTTAAATGGTGAGTGAGCACTGTTAATGTACTTGCACTATCTCTTTAAAAGGAAGCGAACCACAACAGTAAAAATGAATCAGAAAAGGCTAGAAAACAATTTTCTTGGAAAAAGGTAAGGTGAACCAAAACTGTCTTTACCTGTAGATTGCTCAAAACATAATTTTATTTATTACGTTAACTGCATACACAGCTCAGAGGTCACTAATCAAATTATTAAAAAAATAAAAACAAAAATCACTTTGCAGGGGCAGGAGGTGAGGTTTGAGGGGCACTAATTTTCATTGCAGTGGATGGTCTAAATATATCTAGTCTTAGCTGAAAGAAACAAACTCTTTTCATTGCAACGATTCTTGGGAGGCACGTCCGATTAGGTTTGTATCTCCATTTTCTCTTGTGGTCTCACTTCCCAAACAAGCTGCCTGTTCAATGATTCACTGGCATCACAGAACCATAGTGCATCATAAAAAATGCAGTCTGGTCAGAAAGCTTAATCCAGTTGATTGTGAAGACAGACAAAACCAAAATTAGACTACGTTACACTACAATATTTCAGCTGGAAAGGATCTACAGCCATCATTTTGTTCAACTGCCTGACTAGGTCAGGGCTGACCAAACATTATTGCATGGTGTTAGGGGCATTGTCCAAATGCCTCTTAGATGCTGTCAGTCTTGAGGTATAAACCACCTTTCTAGGTATCCTGTGTTTGACCACCCTTTCAGTACAGTGGTGCTACATATTGTTCAGTCCAAAACTCTGATGTAGTTTTGAGCCATTCCTGGCACTAGATTCCAGTGAGAAAAGCACAGCATCTCCCTCCCCACCTCCCCTCTTTAGGAAACTGTACAGAGCACTGAGATCACCCCTCAACATTCTTTTCTCCAAACTAGACAAACCCAGGGTGCTCAGATTATCCTTATAGCATATTCCATCCAGCCCTTTCAGAGTTCCACTTCCCTGATCCACTCACAAATTCAACTGACACCATCCCTCTACCTGTTCTCAAAGATATTAGTAGCTGCTTCCACTTTCATAAGTAAATTTTGTATTTAGTAGTAACTGCTGTATCATTAAGGCCTTTAAGGAGCCATTCATGAAGAAGACTTTGCAAATGAAGCCAACTTCTTACTTGCATGGGGAATTGTATTTCTGCTTCTCTTCTTTTAGGTAAAAACACATAGTTCATATTCTATCGCCCTACATTGAGACTTTTCTAGTTATTTTCTCTTTGCCTGTTTTAGATCATTTCCCCAGCATGCAGAAGCACAATGGAAGGCTTGCTTATATGGAGCAGTGTTCAGTCAGAAAATACTTAATCAGGTCACCCATTTTATCAGGTTATCTTTGCAGGTGTTGGTGTGCAGGTGTGTAATAATAATGTCAGTGCAGGTGTTGGTTTGCAGGTGTGTAATAATAATGTCAGTGCTTAGAAAGAGAAGCTATAGCACTATTTTATATTTGGCCAGTGTAATATTTTAAAGTTTAAAATATTTGAGGTATCTTTATGGACGTTATATTGCTAGCAGCATTGATTAGATGGTAAGATAAAGTAGACCTCCTGCAAGAACTAAAGACACTAGGGATGGCAGTTAATCCCCACTGCTGAAGCAATGTTTTCCTCTTGGGGCTGATGTGCATCAGGCTTGATATGCCAGCAGGAACAAAAAAATCAAAGTGGATAATTCTATATGAAAAGCTAGATGTGGAAGAGGAACACAGTCTAGTTTAACACAAAGGACAAAAAGCCCTGAAAAAGAGTATGGGAAATTCAAATACACTAGGATATTCAAGGGGAGAAAGTGATTATGTAGGAGGCTCATGCAGACCTAGTCATACAATCAGGTTTTGTGTTAGGTTTATGGAGTCATAGAATATGACCTTGTGATAATTTAAAGCAGAAGGTGTCTGTGGATATTCCTAATCCAACTTCCTGCTCAAAACAAGGTGACCTCTGCACTCAGACCAGCTTGCTCAGGATTTTGTACCACTGGCTCTTGAAAACTTCTAGGAATGGACTGAGACTGCACATCTTCTCTGCTTGCCACCAAGCTTTCACCCTTTGCTTCTGCAGAAAATGTTTGTCTCAACATCAGCTTTATTTTAACTTACACCCCTTGCCTCTTATCAACCTTCCATGCACCCCTGTGCAGACATTAGCTCTGTCTTCTCTATAACCTCCCCACAGGACCTGGGAGGGGCATCTGTTCAGTTTATCCACTTTTCTGTTTCTCTATTTTAACCTGGAGAAGATCTTTCTTCTCCAGGCTTAACAGGATAGGTTCCCAACTTCAAACCACCTTGATGGTCCCATGATGAACTTGCTACAGCTTGTAAATTTCAATATTGTATTGCAGGGCCCAAACTGGACACTGTATTCCAGGCGCTGTGTAATAAATAGTGAGTGGAGGAGGAAAACCTGTCCCCTTGAACTACTAGTTCTGTTCATGTTAATACAGCCCAGAAGGCTGTTGGATTTATTTCCTGCCAGGACATACTGCTGGATCATTTTCAACCAGCTGTCTGACAAGACCCCAAGGGCCTTGTCACCAGCTAATTTGTCCCCAGCCTCTGCCACTGTAGGGTTTTTCCTGTTTCATGTGCAGGTCTATACATTTGGCCCTGTTCAATTTCATAAAGTTCCCATCAACCCATTTGTACAGCTCTGCCGTCGAGCCCATGGACTAGTCTCCTTAATTTGATAGCATCTCCAAAGTTGATGAGGGCGCACTCCACTGCCTTTTCCAGATCATTGTTAAAGACATTAAGCAGAACAGTTCCAAGGTTAGACCTCTCTGGGGTTCTATTTGTTATCAGACTCCAATATGACCATAGGCCATTAACCTCTGCCTTTTGAGCCTGATTGCTCTACTAGATTTTTACCCATTGGTTGTTCACTCACTAAGCCTTTAGGGTCCCATGCAAGAACATGGGAGAAGGCAGCGTTGAAAGTCTTGCTGAAGTTTATATAAATTACATCCCTCATTCTTCTTTCAGGTGCCAACCCAGTCATTTTATCACAGAGGCAACCAGGTGGTCAGGCATGATTTACCCTTAACAACCCAGCCACCTTCTTCTTCTCCTCCTCCTTCATATGTCTAGAGATGTGATATGTAAGGACTTTATGATTTTCCCAGAGACAAAATGAAATTCAATGGCCTGTAGTTCACCAGATTTTGTCTTTTGATCCTTTTTGAAGATGAGTGCTTTTCTTCATTCACACCATTCAGAATCTCCCCATCTCTGTTACTCTCTGGGAAGGCAATACAAAGCAGTTATGCGAGGATATTATTCAGTTTCCTTAGCATCCTGGGGTGCAGCCTGACTTAAGGATGTCTATAGATGGAGGGTTTTGCAGATAAATTCAGTTTTGATTCTCATCTACTGCTAATTTTTCTTATCCTTCTTCAAACTTCAATCACAAGAATCTGAGAGACCCTGCTGATGACTAGTGAGGCAAAAGCGTAAGAAACAAAAACAGTAACTCAGTCTAGTTTGTATTCCTTGCCTCTACATCACCTTCCCCCTTCCACATTTCTCTTTTCAGTGTTTTGCTGCTGATGTAACCACCGAATATTTTCTTGTTACTTTTTATGTTTCTTGCTGGTATCACAACTCTGTGATTTTTAACTTTCCTAACACTATTCCTAAACACCTAGGTAATGGTTATTTCTCTGTAGCCTGTACTACTTCCACTTTCCATTTTTTGCATTGAGGCAGTGTCCTCGCACAGGATCCCACCAAAACGTTTCCTGAACACACTTAAGGATACTTGCCTGAAGTCCAACATCAGTATTCTTGCTCTTCGCTTTTGTCACTCTCTTTAGTATTCTGAGCTCCACCGTTTCCAGGTCACTCCAGCCCAGTCTGCAGTTGATTACCATTTCCCCAGCCAGGTGTTCCTTGCTTGTGAACAGAGGAACCAGCTGTGTGTCACACAGGGCTGGTCCTCTCTGTACTTCTCTCCTTCAGAAATCTTGCTTGAGTGCTTGCATCCCACAACATTGTCATTCCAGCAAGGAAAAGAGAGATCAAACATTCCATAAGAGCCTGTGATACAGAGACATCCAGGAATTATTCTCCTTTTATGTCCTTCCTAAAATACTATTGATTTGAATAAATTGAATGAGAGAAGTCTGACCACAAAATAACCTTGTCGTTGCTGCTGAGAGAGCAGATGCTGAACTTCAGTGATGCCCTGTGGTGAAAAAGGCAGATTCTCAACGTGGAGTCCAGGGACTGCAATCCTGGAAGGCTTGGAAACTAAGTCTGTCAGCCATTTCAGCGTGTGAGGGGGACTAGCAGTGCAGATAGACAGCTCTAGCCTGCCCTGGGAATGCAAGCAGCTCAGAGAAACAGAGAACCAGATCAGAGTCCTGGCAGAGCTGGATATGGTGGCTTGCATTCATGGAGTCATCGAATACTTGGTTGGAAGGGCACCTCAAGCAGCATCTGGTCTAACATTTCTTGGCAAAATCACAGTCTAGAGAAGATGGCCCAGCACCCTGTTCAGCTAAATCTTTAGTGTTCAACACTAGGAAATCCACTATTTCCCTGGGGAAACATTATTCTAATGTCTGCTTATTTTCATTGTGAAAAAAATTCCTATTATGTTTGACCAGAATTTTCCGAGCAGTAACCTGTACCCATTACCCCTCATGTTTTCCACGTGATTCCTTGTACAAAGGGAGTTTCCACCCTTTCAGCTGCTGTTTACATACAGGAACATGGTCATAAGTTCTTCCCTAAGCCTTTTATTCTCAAGGCTCAATAAATCCAGATCTCTCAGCCTCTTTCCTCACACTGTCAGGCCTCAAAGTCCTTTGATAATCTTTGTGGTCATCTTCTGGATCCTCTAAAGCCTGTTCTTTTTTTTATAGTGGGGACCAAAACTGAGGACAGTATGCCAGGTCTGGCCTGGAAAGCACTGAGTAGAGTGAGATAATTGCTTTTCTATTTCTGGTGGTGATGGCCTCATTAATGCAACCCAATATCCTGTTTGTTGCTGCACCCCAATGGTCACTCATATGGAGCCTTTGGGGATTTCTGGAAGATTTAAATTAATTTTAAATTATAAAAAAAAAAAAAACCCAAAAAAAAAAAAAAAAAAAAAAAAAAAAAAAAAAAAAACAGAAACACCAACCCTCCAAGCCATTCATATTCTTGGACTGTACTTAGAGTTTGTATGATATGTTTCTGTTAAAGTTGGCTCGAAAAAATTGTTTAAAATTGGATCAATCAATTTTTAAAAGAAGAATTTTGAAGACTCAGATCTGTTTCTGATTTAGTCACTCTTCCAGTAAATTCTAACAAGCAGCTAATGAGGATATTCTAGGAATTGTAGGATTTCAGCCCATTCTTCTGAAAGAGCCAGACACTTTTATGTGGACCTAATCCATTGAAAACCAGAGTTTGCCCTGTCATATAAAGACAGCAATACCACTCTCATATGGAAGGAAGAACAGGCTTCAGGTAGATGCAGAATTCCAGATAAAACATAATTCTTTCTCCTTTCTTAATTGTCCCAGTATTTCTGCAGAAAGAGGGGGGAAAGTAGCAAAGAAAGTAACAACATAGGGATGACTGAGAAATCAATAAACTTTGCTAAGATTTAAACTTCCCAATTAATAACCTACCCCACTCTATTTTTATGTGTCCAATTAACTAGTATTACTTTGGCATCCAAAATCTTTCAAATCTTACATTAGCTATTACCTTTTATGGTTAGCTTCCTATAAATCCATCAGAGTTATTAACACGTAAGAATACTTTACAAAAAGAATACATTATCAACAAGATTGTTTTTTGTGGATTTTTAAAGGGGTCTACAGAGTAAAATGTATAGGACTGAGACATATTTCTTTTGTTTTGTGGAGAGAAGAACAAAGAAATATTATAGAGCTATAGCAAAAACGTAATAGTCTCTTAAATTGCTGTTAGTATTTTCAGAATGAAGCTTAGAACTCATAGCTTTCAGAACTCCCTTTGTTTTCTTCCAGAAGAAGAACAAAGTCAAGGAAATTGAATCATTCCAGCTAAACTCAAAGAACAGTTAGATTTTACAAAATTTTGACCAGCTTTCATCATCTGATCATATGTTTATGGTTACTTTGTGTCTCAGATTATTTTCTTGGTTTTCTCTCACCAAATGTTAGAATGAAGTGTTTAGCATTTTTCAAACACATCAAGTAATAATACCAGGGATATTTCTCCCAGTCTTCCTAAACTGAATATTTAGAATCTTTGAATACAAGCAAAAGCATACATTCAATTTTACTAATATTGCAGGAGGCCAGCAAAGGCAAAATAATATTATGGCCCTCATTCTTTTCAGCAATCTGTTTATTCTAAGAAGTCAAAGTATTTTAAGGCCACTATTCTAGTCTTGAAATAACTACTGCCTAGCTATTTCTCTTTGAAAGATGCAGAACTAAGACCCCATGAGATTTCATGAGCTGCCTGAAATCAAGCAATGAGCTAGAGAGGATTGATAATAAACTTAAGGTTGTTTGCGGGAATTAAATTTCTGGAACTAAAAAATATACTATAATGGTTAAATGGCAGTCAGAAATTTAGTGTATAAATGGAGCTGGGGATGATTCAAGATTTGATTCTGTCTTTTCAGTGACTAGGGCGGCTGCAGACGGGGCAGCTGCTCTCCAGTTGATTTGTTGCATATTCCCCTCTACCGATGAACCCCAGACCTGGATACACACTCTCAGATCCATCACTCAGCAGACTGGGAGACATGGAGAGGCTGTCATTTCACTTTGCTGTGTGGACATACTTGGGAAATTAACCAAAAACTGAGTACTAAAGAAACCACAGAAAATATACTGCAGAATATCAAAAGATAAGAGAAATGTAAAATGCCCTTTGTATGCTCTAATTTCTGATGATTAGGGTTTTATGCCCTAATCAAAACTAGTTGAGAATCAAAAGAAATGAGGAAAAGCAGAATGCAAAATCAAACAACTAATTAAAATTTTCTCATTTTTGGCAGCTGAAAGATTTTTTTTTTAATTCAAGTGTCTTTCCTTTCCAATTGCATTTTTTTTAAGTTTTTACTGACTAGCTTTTCCCTTATGATGCATTTATTATAGAGTGCAGTGACCACTAAGCTGGAATTAATTGATTTAAAGAAAAAGAGAGGGAGAAAAAGAAAGAAAGAAAAAGAAAGAACAAAGATACAAAAGAACTGTACTATGAAAGAAAGAACAAAAGAACGAAAGAAAGAACGAAAGAAAGAACAAAAGAAAGAATGAAAGAACGAAAGAAAGAAATACAGCCGCCCACAAAAATTTTCACAATTGTTTCCAAAGTAATTTCCAATTTTATAAATTCAAAATTCAATCTAATCCATGAGCTGACCACTTTCTTAAGACTACTGTGTATCTATTTGTCAACACATCCCTTTTTCGTGGCATTGTCTAGCAAGATGCACTTTTTTCCTGTATCACTATCAGTTTCTTCTCCAGCAGTACCAGTTCACACAAGAATGACAGTAGGAACACAGCTGTCAGACTAATTTGTTTTGTCTAATTTTGACAGGAGAAACCCAGAGTATTTGCTATTTCATGAACAGTACAAACATCCCAGCTATTTTTAACTCATGTCATCATGATAAAAAATAAAACTTACATGAAGTACAGCATGAGCCAAGCTGCTTTGGATCCATTTCAAAAATTGCACCCCTTGGGGTCTCTGTTCACATCTCAGCCAACTGGGTTGAGCTTGAAGGCACAGGGACAGAAACAGCTGCCTACAAAATAACTGATCATATTCACCTCATATGCCCAAAGCTAGAATCATCTAAAGGTCTTGTCTCCAGTAACCTATGGCTATCTGAGTTTTCTGTTTTCTGACAAGCTATTTTAAGCAATGAAGACAACTTAAGAGACTTAGTGCTGTGCTACATGAAAGCCCAGAAAAAACAGCCTTGTGCCATTGGGTAGTCTAACAGCTTATTTTCATATAGTGTTGTCCTGTATCATGATTCTATAACACATACCTAAAACCAAAAAATTCTTATTGTCTATTTTCTGTTTCCTAAAATAAATGCAACACCAGGGAAAAAAAAATTATCAAAAATTAAAAAAAAAAATTCCAGAACACAAAATGCAACATATATCAGTCAGGAAAAATAGACATAAATCTTTTTTTCCTAAAATACTTTCTGAAATAATCTATTGGTGATATATTTCTAGTATATAATGAGGCAGAAAACCCAGGCAGTTTTAAATTTAGGGATATATGATCTCATTGCCTTTACATTCTCTGGTATTGCAAGTAAATTCAAAGTAGGACACAGCCTTTTTCAGAGAGTGTAACATTATGGTTAGAGAGAGCAAGATCAAGTTGAACAAGCATAAGACTTTCTTGTATAATCACTGCATTTATTTTATTAGATAATTTAGATGCTTTCTTGCTTCATTAATATTTTTATGACCAATCTCATCTGTAAGCTGCAGTTAGTCATTTTATACACATATATACATATATATGGCCTTATTCACAATACCCTTGCCAATATCTCAAAATATAATGCTCTTCCTATGATATAGTGTTGTAACCACTTCTACAGGCAGAATAACATTGCTGGAAACATTAATGGAGGAAACATGGAATATCTTTTGTCCCCTTAGGCTTGCACAGATATTGTAAAAAATGTATCATCATTGATTTACAGGAAAACTGCGTTCCTTCCAACATCCTATCAAATCTTCCCAGAATGTGTCAGAGAAGCAGCACTTTCAGAGGGTGATTTAGCAATACAGCAATTTCTCTAACAGAGATTGTTTGTTTAATGATGTTTCACCATTTTTTGACAGCAACTTTTCATGTTCATTTATTTTAAATATGTAGTATATATGTTAAAAGATAATTCTCAAATCCAAAATAAGATGTCTTTAAAATGAATTTGATTACACTAAAAAAATGCAACACTAATAGTAAATAATGTAAGTAGAATTTAAGGATAAGCTGAAATGCTCTGAAGGCATTTAATAATGGAAGGGGAAAGCCTGTGTGACTTCTATTCTTTGTGAAATGCCTAGACAGGGGGCCATAAGTAGACACATGGAGCCATGCTCAGTGTCCAAGCAATTGCTCCTTACTGTAGCGCATCTGTCATTCAGCCAATGACTAGTGAATTCAGCCAATGACTAGTGAAAATTCAAGTTCATTGAAGTAAGGGAATTCACCTCATGTTGTTTCACTGTGTCTGATTTTACCACCTCTGAGCTCAGCTGTGAATCACGGCTGCAGAATTAGAGTAGGTCTGAGCTGCGGAGAAGTAGGAACAGCTCGGTGTAGCATTCAGCTTTTATTGAGCTGAGCAAACCTTCAGGGTGTCCCTGCACTTCTCTACGCACTTGTCTATAAAGGACCTGGATAGGATCATGAGTAAAAAGTGGAAATCCATACATTAGGTCCTCAGTAAAATCATTTTATGATGGCTTAGAATCACTGTTTTGAAGAGACAGCTAAAAGTGAAACATGGAGGATTCATTAAAAAAAACATGAGGTTTTCTGGTAGGTTGGTTGACATACGGTAAGTTGACATATTTACTGTAAATGAAATGAAAATTAAGGATATATTAGGAAAAATGTTAAAAAGTCTTAAAAACAGATGCTCTTTATTCTGCACAGGTTGAAATGTTAACCACAACAGAAGCAGAGAAACTACATAATGATATTGCTAGGATGATCCTTTCTGTGTTGAATAAAAACCATTTACTTGAAAGATTAACTTGGTTTTATAAATGCATTTTTTGATGTAGTAACATTGACTCTTTATTCTGTCTTTGAGGAAAATATAGTAATGTACTAAACTTAAAATAAATAGTGTGTGAAGTGGCTTTAATTTAGGGAATTAACTTAATTCTTTTCACTAAATTTGATTAAATCAAATACATGGATTCAATATGGGTTAGCCAATGAAGCTTAGATTCACATCTTTAACTAATTCAGGCTGCAATCTTTGAATGTAATATACACAAAAGTTGTAACTGATGATGACTGAGGCTCGAGAGGAATTAAACAAAAGCACTAAGTGCCCTTGGTACCATGAATATCCTTTGCATTTCTTCCTTATCATCTTCCTGTAATTTTTTAAAGCTAGACGGTAAGTGCTAAGTGCTTCCTTTCCTATTAGACCTGGAGACTTTTTTTGTTTTCTGGTATTTGAATGGGTCACAGTAAAGATTGAAGGCTGTTCCAGGACTATTGCATAACCTACCACTTAGGGCAAATTGTCAATTATTTTGCCTAAGGCTTTAAAACAATCCTGCTGTTAGTCTGGCTAAAAGAAAAAAACAGTGAGAAATGTTTTTACACATACTATAGAACATACTAAATTCTTGACATTGCTTATACTCCCTTGAGAGTCTAATTATGACATTTACAGGGCTGCGCACTTCTGTGGAAACTAAGCTCAGATAATAACTGTGCTCCCTTTCATTACTGTTTTTAAGGACTACTGTTACTATATAGATTTCTAAAATCTATGTGGATCAAAAATTTTTTTGTTTGGACAAGTATTACAGTCATGTTCTAAAATTGATATTAAGCCATTCAGGAGGTAGTAAAAAGAGTTACTTGAGCTTATTTTTCTAAATATTAAAGTGATGATAAAGAAGAAGGAGTAAGCATTGTATCAATTACATTTGAAAAAAACTAAGAGTAGTTGTGAACATGGTTGAAGTTTAAAATTACTTAAAGAAATGCACTATGAATATTTTAATGGGTTGAAATCAGGAACAATATTTAAATTGGGATTTTCAATTACTCCTTGGGTCTAAAATTTCTTCAAATTTCTATGTTTTCAGTTTAACATGACCCAAGTTGTTATCTTATTGCAAAGTTCTCATACTTTCTTGGTGATTTCTCATGGGCATCTCCTTGCAGCACTGACTCCTTCTTCCTCACAGCACAACCAACAAACTCCAACTCCCTCCTCACCCAGCTAACCCACTCTTCTATAGCACTCATTGCTGTGGGACACAGCTGTGGCCTACTAAGGGCAGGCCTGTTCCTAATCTTGGGTGATTAGTACAGCTGCAATACCTCAGGTATGAGATTACCTTCTGCACTATTCTCTTACATTCTATCCCTCCACAGGCCCAGGAAAGAAGTCAATACTTCTTGGTTACTACTTCATTAATTAATTAAACTGGGCTGAGAACAAACTTTTTTCATTACTCTTTATGCAACCTGGAAGAAATTTATAAGGGTTTAGAAAGTGGAGAGAGACATCGATTCAAATAATTTTGCTGTAAAAGTTTACACTAATGCCAGTGTACCTGCCCATTATTTTTGGCTACAGAAGCTACTACTGTCCTGGATAGTATATATAAAAAATTTAAAATCTCAACAGTTGAAAATATTAGCCTGTGTTTAAGAACTAAGCTCTGTGTGTGAAGTTTCTGAGACACCACAAAGCTATGGCAACTCTTCTCTCATAGCAGACCATAAAAACTTCCCAACACACCTTGATGTCCTGTTCTGCAGGAGTACACATGAGAAGTTGGACAGGTGCTGGAAGCACACAAAATAAATACTGAATTTTTCTAAACCAGCAATATTGGCCAGGTAGCAGCTCAGAACACCAGTGATATAGTTTATTTACATCAGGTGGGAGCCCTCCTCAGATATGCCAGATCCTCTGAGCTTTAGAGGATGGTCGAGTTGCCATGAGGGTCACAACCTGCGGCGCTCAATCTACATGAAGTCACAGTGGCTATACAAGTAAATTGATCAGTCCCAATAAAGATCCCTGACCAACAGATACAGTCTCAGAACCGTATGACTGAGATTTAGCTCAATCAAGAGCACAATACATGCCATAATGTGCAATTATCATCTCGATATGTTCTCTGTTCAAAATGCTGAAAAATAAATTCCCTGGAATGGTCTTCAGGATAATGTCCAGGCTCTTTGTCATGCAGAGAGCTATCTCAAGCCCTAGAAAAAAAAAAAAATGAAAAAATCCAAACAGCAAAATAATTCTACAATGTGGATAAAAGGAGATCCAGTATGTCTAATTTTGCAATATATGGCAACATAGACATGTGCTCTGTATATGTAATTTGGCTCCATAAAGTGAACAAAGGACTCTGCTCTGAGCAGAACCTATATATATACATCTAGATACAGTTGGGATTGTACATGAACAATGACATGGGAGCAATGGGGAATGTTCTGTAGTCCAGGCTCTGATGCCCTGAGCAGAACATTCTAATCCATTTATAGATACACCTGTCTTTATCATAAAACTATGTATTGATGGCAAAGTTCTTCCACTTCCAAAACTTACTGAAAATTATCATTTTGAAATTTCAACTTATTGTTTGGGTTTCTCTCTAAGCTTCAGGGAATGCATGTTCAGCTATTGTTTATTTTGCTTAAATAAACATCTTATAACCATGGTGATAAAATGTGTATGCCCAGTGGCAGTTCAAATGATACGTATCTTGTGAGAATTGCCACCAAGCTCTGCTGCAGAGGAATGATGTATTTCCTGCTCACATACATATTTTGGTCAGCACTTCTTGTTTTAGTGTGTAGTAGTGCCAGACTTGATACAAGTACTGTGCTTTCTGTAAGAGGAGCCAGGAAGGTTTTCCTATGGACTATAAAATTTTCATAGGGTTGGACCTCATGTTCCCAAGGTAGTGTATACTAGTTACTCTTAAAACATCAGAGTACCACTATAAGAAAAGAAAAATAAGAAATATAAGAAATTCCATTAAAAAAAAAACAACAAAAAACAAACCTTTAGTGTTTTGTAACATGGATATCAACATATAAACAGAATACATGTTTGAAAGAGACAAATAGTATTTGCATCTTCTCCTTCTTGGAACTGTAAGACACAAAAATTAACATACCAGACTACATACCAGACAGGAAAATAGAAAATTCATATGTAACTGTGACATTTTGAGAATGAAAAATCTTAGTATGCATAACAGCTCCACATCTACATTGTGCATTCAGTGGCAAGAGGACATATAGAAAAAATAGAAATGTCATTGCATTAGTCATTGAATTAATGTTGTGACTGCCTGTTAGTATCAAGGTTATGACTTATACAGGACAAACTCTTCAGTCTTTTTGTTTATCAGCACTAGTTATACTATTTACATGTCCTTACTTTAACTTTGATGACGGCAGAGATGTTTCCTCTAGACTTTAATATTTATCTGCTCTAGCAGAGTTGCAGAAGCCGTCACTTCAAATAATAAACTGCAACAAATGTTTGTACGTGCAATAAAAATATTCAGTTCATGTTTGATGTAAAGCATAGGGAGATTTGGAGAATACATCCTTTACTGTGGAAGACACTGTATGGGTACTTTAGTGATGGCATCTGATAGACTAAGCAGTTTAAACTGCATTTCAAATTCAGGTGTTATATTGATAGCAGTATGTACAAGTTTGAGGAAACTTACCAAATTTCTTGAAGAATATTGATATATTTTATGCCTTCTTCTCATGGTTTTCTGCCTTTTGTTCATGGAAAACATACTTCAAATCTTGTCTTTTAGACATAGAAACTAAAACTTTCCAGGTCATGTGTTAGTCCTTTGAAATTCAGTACTATCACAGTTCTCTGAAGTAAGTGTTATTCCACACACCAGTGTATCTGTAAAACAGAAGATACAGTATTGATATTTTTATATTCATATTGATTGACAAGCTTAATTGCCTTTCTGAAAATGTTTGGCAGAAAATTGATCATATGATGTATGCCACTTATCTGAATCATCATGCATTTGAATTTACATAAGGCATATGTATAATTTTTTAACCAAAATGCTAGCACATTTTATTAATTCTACTTTGCAGCATTTATGTCACCAATTGGTTTAAGTGGACTTAGGGACGCAAGATACAGGATAAGAGAAAAATGCAAGATCACTTAATACTGGACTTTGCTTCTAAAACTTGTCAGGGTTGAAGAAAAAACATGGCATTGGCTTAGATAAATACTAATCACAGACTTTTAAATTTATTCATTTTTATTAAATAAAACTTTACATCCCTTTAAAATTTTCAGAAAATTAATCTTCAAAATTTAAAAAAGTAGACCTCCAACTTTCACATGGTTACACTTACTAGCAATTTACAGATTAATCCTGAAAACAGCATACAATCATAAAACTATCATACCTTCTACATGACTAAAACACAAGTAAAGTTTTGTACTGAGCTGTGCAGAGTCTATGAGAACCATGAGCAGGCAGTACACTGACATGAAATAGGCTCAAAGCCTGGAGCTAAGGCAGTGACTCAGGTAGCTAATGATCCCAAGAATTAATATCTTGCAAGACTCTGCATTTCGCCATCACTTAATATGGGACTGCAAAAAACAGCTCCTGTGCAAGCAGGGGCTGGTTTCTAAGCTGTAGAGCTCAGCAGCAATAAACAGTCACGTGCCCATGGATGGATCTACCTGGATCCAGTTGTAGTGGGTGAAGCTCAATTCACTTGAGGCATCCAGGCTACACCTCACAGAACCAATTGTCTCTGGAGAGGCTGATCCCTAGTAGAAGGACTGGTGAATCTCAGCCTGTGGAGCAACCCAGGAGTTTGAATCCTTCTGGGAAGCAGGTCAAGCCCTGTCAGTTTAAAATCCAGAACCCTAATTTCTTATAGGGCTTTGTTGTCTTCCCCTTCTCTGTCCTTCTTCTCTCTTTCTTTCTTTTCTTCTCTTAATTCCATTTCTATTGATTTTCAGCTAATCTCTTGAGTATGCAAGAGACTTATAAAGTCAGTGGATAGTGACAAACACTTTATTTAAACCTCCTCAGACACTGCAGAGGCTGTGGCTCTCTTTCTCCATTCCTAAGGAAGGTTTTCCGATTCATCCTGCCAAACAGACAGCAGCTCATTAAATACTACTGGTCCTTAACTATCCATAATAGAAAATGTGACTGTAAATAGAGAAACTAACAACAAGGTCCAATTTTACACCAGAAATCTGGAACAGACAATAGAAACAAATTAAGACCAGCACCATTTAACTTACCTTCTTTGGCTCATCAAAACAACTTTGCAGGATTTTCTTATCACAAAATGGCATGCATTTTCTGCCTGTAAGCTTTTCCATAAACTTTGTTTCTGCATATATATAGCTCTCTCTACTTTTTAATCTATGCTTATTGCTACCTCTAAAAAAGTGAGCAATTCACTGAAGAAATTAGACTGTGGAAAAGACTCTGAAAAATTAGCATGAATGTATTACAACACTATGTCTAACCAAAGCTTTGTGCAGTAATTGAAAGGAACAAAACAAATAGTGCAATTCAGTACAAGGAAAGTCAGTTTATATTGTTTGGATGTGATTGGTTTTTTTCAAAACTAACAGCATGAGATGTTTTATAATTACACTTTTGTCTTTCTGATATGTTTGTGTTTTAGCTATCTTGCACAACTGCTAAACTATTGTATTGTCTTCAGCAACACTTTGAAGGTGTTAGAGCTGCTCTGTATTGCGCTAAAAAGGAAATATGTCTGGCTGCAGTACCATGGTAAGAATGCTATTGTGTTGATGCACACAGCAGTGTCACAGAAAATTCCAGGGTTTTAAGATAAAGGAATTCAAGCCTGTAAAATATAAAGAGGTGTTCAAGCTCAGAGCCTGGTTATTTAGCAAGGAGATCTGCTGTGGCCAGATTTGGAGAGTGGCTGATCTGGGCCCAGCTCCTGTTAAGGTAGTATGTGAAGCTACAGCATCTCTGTATGCTTGAAAATCCCTCAAAGGTGTTTAAGATTAAAAAAAACATCAACTGTTTCTACAGATGAGGCAGGGAGGGGGGAGGGTTGAGTCCATAAAGAGGTAGAGCAGTCCTGTGCCTGGTCAGAGGTGGAGCACTCCACGAGGAAAGGCATGAGAGGCAGAGTCCTTAGAGACAAACACCTGCAGTGGGGAGCAGGACATGACAGAAAAAAACCAAACAGCTGGCGTGGAGGCTTTACCTATAATAATTTATGTAATCTGCCAAACCAGCCCTCAACAAGGAGCTCTCCTAAATTCTTAATCAAACAAGTCAGTGGTAATCAGAAATGCATGCTGGGGAATGAAATATTCAGCCTACCAATTGGAACACCTTGGGGATAACATACAAACACACTGAAGAAACCCCACTGGTACTAAAATCACTGGGCTTCTGAATTATCCATGAAATGAAAAATGGCTCCCAGAGCTTTTCTTTCAAGGCAATTACCGATTACATATCTCTATGGAGGAGAAGAGTTAAAACCTTTGGGCAGTAAAAGTTTTAAATGCTAGAAGCTATAACAAATATTTCTGTATCAGGGGTTGCATACAATTTTCTGTGCAACAAGAGCTGAATATAAACTGTCATATGATGCTTATATACAGTTGTACATAAATAACATAAGGTTCATATTATGATGTTTATGTACAAAATCTTTCCATCTCACTAACTTTTCATGCTTACATTTGTAGCAAATTGAACCACCAAACCCAACCAAACTGAACCACCAAAACCAACCGGAAGGCAATCAAAAAAGAAAAGCAAATGAAAAATAACAATACATGTCACATAATCCAATTCAGAAGAGTAAAATTTTGCAAAATTTCACATCACAAGGTATGTAGCTTTCATTAAAAGTCATCTTTGTGCAGTTTCAATCATTTTGTAACATGTCCTAGTTATACAATCACCAAAAGGAGACTTCCTTTCAGTGGTTTTCTCCAAAAACTATTCCTGACAATTCTTGCAGAGAGAGATGGGAGTTTACTTTTTCCACCATTGGATCACCTCTTCCATTGTGAAAGACTGGAAGAATTTCTGTCTCAAAGCATTTTATGTGTGTGGGGGAAGGTGCAGGTCACGCCTTGCCCTGGCCAGGCAGTGCCCTGCCCCAACCACCCCAGCCCCAGAGCCAGTATCCCAGGCTGGCAGAGGCTACCAATCCCTGGCATACCGTGGGCAATGCTCCACACCAGTCCCTGGAGCCTCTAACCCACCTCCCAAGTGGCCAAATGACCAGAAGTCCCACCTGTGGGAAGGGCTCAGGAAGGCCAAGGGTATTTAAAGCTCAAAGCAGGGCCAGCACATGTCTTGATCCTACCTCCCCTTGTTCAGCTGAACACCATTGGAAACAGGAATGGTAGCTATATTTATTTCTTTCTCTCTTTCTTCTTTTGCTGCCTTCTCTGAATTTTTAGGTAATTAACAGTTCCATGGGCATGGAGTTTGTGGGGTTGAATGGGTTAAGTTAATGCTTTGTGGAATGTTTTATGTTGATTGAATGTAGTGGAAAACCTTTTTACAAAGTGATCTGAATTTCTGATGCCGCCAGTGAAGTTTTTTATTTGGTTGGCTTTTTTTACCTCTTGAATATCTTGTCAGTATTTGTCCTATGCATTTAATTCAGAGTACATGAACAACTGTAAGCCCTTTTAAAAGTCTCATTGAAGGAGTTTTGGGGCCTTACATCCATCATCCAGGTTAATACTCCAGATCCACACCTATATTTGATAAATGTATTTATAAACTAACAAATATATGAAGTTCAACTATAATAACTCAGTTTTCCTTCTGACCTTTACTTTGTATAGATAATTATGTGTTCAATTTGCTACATCTTTCATTTCCCTCTATATATATAAAGCATTATAGCTGTAAAACATTATTAATGGAGTATTGTGCTTTCCAACAGAGCCGTCCAACAGATTTTGGAAAAGAGGTCAACAATGTTGATTCATCTTCCATTACAATCTCTGGGAGTCCCCTTTCAGTAAAGATAAACCATGGAGCTATTTATAACTTCAGAATATTTTAACGTATTGTTTTACAAGTCCCAAAGGTTTCCTTTCACACTTCATGTTATCTGTTGTGATCTCTACAGATTTCAGTACTGTGCTGTTCCAGATAAGACATTTGAATAGGTCTTATTTTCTGCAGTTAGCTTCCTTTAAATTATCAAGTTCTTGAGGAATTTATAAATTGCTATATTGTGCGACAGTTTATTCACAAATGAACTCATCTGTTTCACAACTAAAAATAGGTAAGTGCATATTCCTGCTCTTTATGACTTGGGACTTGTGTATTAAATTAGATTTTTGAGCTGTTTAGCAGAAATACGAGAAGAATTGCAAGGATGTTAAATACTCACTTTAAACTCAAGGACTATCTAGTAATCCTAGATCTTAGCTTATAATACATTTCATTCTCCTCCAGGCTCAAAAGGGATTTCAGGCATTTTTTTAATGTTCATTTAAGTACAGTGTTATTATTTTTAATACATAAATGCATATTCTTCTTAAGTAGAGACCAAGTCTTATGTTTGCTTGGAGAACCATTTTCTAGCATCTCTCATTACTAATGCCCTGCATCACAACAGTGCTGTTATTATTTAGTGATTGCTATTTATCTTTTGAAAACTTTAAGTGTCATGAGTTCCTTAACTAAACTGTCATAAATGTGTGTACTTTTGAGTAATAATTAATATTTTTTCTGGGAAAGAAAAACCAAACAAGATTGAATTTTCAGGGATCATTTCCTGTTCTGCCCACCAAAAAAAAAAAGGGACATGCCAACACATTAAGCTAGGACCTACTTTAGTGCCCCTATTTATGGCCGTGTTTGTGCTGTCAGAGCAGATGTACCAAGGGTGCTTTTTTGGTTGGTTGGAGTTTGTTTGATTTGTTTTTTTGTTAAATGGTCGCTGTGCCAAACTCTTTGCAGCAATGTTCAACAATGAAATTGTTACAATGATAACAATCTGCAGCTTGAAAAACTAAGATTGGGTATTGAGAGGGGGAAAGGTCACAAGGTAGGTAATACTTCACTGATATAAGTTGCACAGAGGGGTTGTGAAATGTCTCTCCTGGGCATCTTGAAGATTCTGCCAGACACAGATAGAGCTGTGCACTGCTGGCAATAGCCCAGGTTCAAGCAGGAGACTCACACTGACAATCCTGTTATACTATGAAATAATTTCAGTCCCTTACTACATCCCAGAAGTAATAATAGCTACTGTCTAGCACAGGAAATAACTCATTGTGCACCTAAAGATTGCATTACCTTTAAACCCTAGTGTGTTAGGAATAATGCAGAAAGAAAAAAAAAATCACTGATTCATTGGGTTTCGCTGATTGTATTTATACCCTTAATATTATTTTAACAATGCTATTTTGCGATTTCATAAATGCTGTCTTGTGTTCATCAAAGTGGAAAAAGTCCTTTATAATGGGACCTGGTCTTCGAATGCTGTAAATGCTGTACAGTGTGTACTTTTGATCAGCAAGAAAAAGTAATGCATACCAGCAGCTTTTGAGAATTACAGATATCTTGTAAGAAAATAAAAGGCTATTGTGTAGACAATGGCAGAGAAGTTCAGCTCATTATTGATTTGACAAGAATGATCCTCTTGGTTTGATTTTCCAGAAGAATTGAATGATTTGAACTCTTTCATATTCTCAATAATTACCTTTACTCGGACATAAAGTCAGGTTGGAACGGCAATCAAAAGTATAAAATCAGAAGATCTGTATTGAGGGGATCTTTGTTCATTCATGGTCTATGAAACTGATTACTTCATAAATCCTTATTGCTCTAATTTTTTAAAGGTCTTCCTTTTTCAGGATCTGCTGACAAATGAAAACAAACTCATATTCCTACACAGACCACAGTAAATAGGTGGAAAACTGATGGAATTTGTACAGAAGTACATTGCCAGGAGATGGCTTATAATGAGGACTGTTATCCCCCACTGTGGAGCAAGGGACAATGAGTCAGAGCTGACCATGCCTCTGACTCTGTCTCATTAGTCACAAATTCTGCCCCTGGTTTACTCAGTTGTTTCTGGTATTCCAGCAGATGTTCTGCAATAAGGCAAATAATCTATATAATAATACCTTTGAGCTTGTTTCAGTCAACAGAGTAAATACAGAAACTATTAGTATTATTAAATGTTGTTAATTACCGTATCTGTAAAAATGCTGCAACGTTTTCTGATAAACATAAATCTCAGTTGCAAAACAGCTTTAGTTCTATTGACCTTTTGCCCTCATTTATTCACTTCCCAGAAATAATTTAGAAAAGGAGTTCACTGGCATATGTATTCATAGAAACAACATATTTCCATAAGGTGTTTCCAATCTTTGGAAAAGAAAAATCAAATTGGAAGTAATCTCAAATGGAACCAGTTCCAAATGATGCATTTGGCCAAAGAGGGAACAGGAATACAGAGCAAGGAAGACTATTGAAACAATTTCCAGGATGTCGGTAGTAGCTATGATTTTGTGTAAGGCCATGTACTGCAGCAAAATTCACTATCCCATCCCCCAAAATGATAAAAATTTTACAAAGTAAGTTTTAGGACTAATTTCTCCATTTTCACAGATGTTTTAAGCAATGAAGCAAAAAAAAAAAAATAAAAATTGAATGAACAAAGCTCAAGCTTCTTTCCTAAGATATTTTTAATCAGTGAGTATGGAGCATCTAGAAACAATAAAGAATATTTTAGGCCACAGTGAAGAAAGGTACTTGTTTACTGCACAGAGATTTATATATGGAAATTTAGTCAGTTTGCCTTTTGAAAATTTACTACGGTTTGAGCTGATAAACTTTCTTGTAATCAATGGCTAAGAAAGCTATATATTAAACTTATCTTGTTTAAATGGTAGACAAGCATTGGATGAATAATAAGTTCATAAATATTAATCAGATTTTGTATGTAGAATGTTTTTTCCAAATAATGAAAATACTGATAATAAATTTTGTACACAGACTTTTCCACCCTAGTTTCCATCCTAGTTCTTTCTACTGATGGTTAACTATTAGGCTTTCTAGAAACAATGACTAGTCATTAATTGATCAGCATTTTAACTTTTCAGCATTTTAATCACTGGAATATGTGAAGTTTTCTGGAACCACTGTAGAAAAATAGACGAGCATGAATGTGGCAAATCACAAATAGAGAAGGAGAAGTCTGAAGTTTTTGTTAAAATCTTCAAATTGATATGAACAGCTGTTAATTAACTTTACAGCATTTTGCACCTTCTTAGATGTCCAGTTCCATGCACCATGGAAGATATTTTAGGTCTTGGGTACTCTTGTGCATCTAGGCCTAAGATAATTGGCAGAGAGCAGACAAGGGTCTGAACTGAGCAGAGAATGACCTAAGAATAGGGACTTTGGAGGAGGAGATGATAAACTGTGGGTCTGCTGTCAGAATACAGACTGGCAAGGAAAAAAAACCACTGTATTTTCACTATATAGGGAAAGGTGTTAATTCCTTTAAAATATATAATGTTCTTAATATTAAAAGAGCTGTAGTTGTTCTGAGTCATTCCATGATTATTTTATATGTGGAAAAAAAAGAGATTGGTTTAAATGACTGCTGATGTCTTTAAACCAACAGGATTATAAGTAGTGAACATTAAAAAAAAAAGATGTTGCTTTTATACAACACAAGAAGATAATTAAGAAGTGAATGTGGCAACCTGGCAACCTGGTTATCATCAGGATAAAGAGCCCTGAATTCACCAAAGATATTGTTTGCAGCATTTATTAACATCACTGCATCTGCCTACTTGCTCATAGACATTTACTGTCGCTTCAAGAAACTGTGGAAACTCTGATTCTCATTGCTGCTTCTCTTCTCTTGCTCACTGGGTATGTAAAAGTTTTATTGCTTAACCCCTTCCTTCTCCTCTTATTTGTAGAGATGACAGCCTTCAAATATTGAATGGTGCCTTTCTGTCCTGGGATAATGCTTCCCATATCAAGGGTACATTTAAACAGACTATGTTCTTGAAGATCTTCAGCTGAGCATTTTTGGATTTTTGGAACAACAGCTTTTTTTTTCTTCTTTTCCTTGTAAAATATTGTACAAAAAAAAATATAGTGTATGGTGCTGTGGGGGGGGATGGTGGAGGGGAGGAAAGGAATAATTAAAAAAAAGAAGAAAAATGTGTCAGAACTGAACATATGCGTGCCTTTGAATGTCAATTAAAAACAACCATTAAAAAAATCCTACTTCCGATCTGTGGCATTTTCTGTATCTGAAATGAACTTCATTTATAAAAGCTCTCACACCTTCTGAGAGGCCTGCTTGAATTACCTCTGTTTCTGTGCCCTTCCCGCTGAAGTGCTGATTGAATGTTAGTAGATAGAAAAGCAGACCTTAGGAATGTGACGGACAGGTCACCCTCTAGCCTGTATTCTTGTTTCATACAGAATCACTTGGTCCAAACCAGTAAGATGTGTTCTGAAAGGTGCCTCCCTTCCACCAAGAGCTGATATGCACTTTACAGATGTAAATTTATTGGTTCAGTTCAAGCCTCTGCTGCTCTTGCAACTTAGTCAAGACACCTCTAATTAGGATAAAATCCATCGACTGCCTATAGCTTTTTTGTAAGTGTTGCTGAAGCAGGTTAATTGGGAATTCCCTAGTGACAAGGGATGTGTCTCATGGTTGCATTGAAATGCTCCTTGGTGCAGTAAGGCAGGCTCTGGCAATCAAGAGACATGATCAGTAGGGCTTAACACTTTGCAGTGAGATGAAAGTTTTAGAAGCAATTCTCTTCTGTGCCTCCAGCATTAACCCTGTTTGGGGGGAAATGGTGGCAGAGATGGCAATAGCTATCATACAGATCAGTGTTGCAGTCTATTTGCAACCCATCAGATGCAGAACTGTTTGTCACAGGCACTGATTGCTAAGTAAACATGTAGCAGCAACACCAGATAGCCTAGACTTCCGTAAGCAGCTTCTCATGATTTCAGCATTCCCTTCAGTTTACATTTAAATTCAATCAGGAAGAGCATGGTGGCACAGCTGGAATAGCCAATAAGCCAATACTGAAATGTCCAGTCCACTTTCAGGAGAATTAAATTCATTACTAATTTGTTATGCTTGAGGTACTCATCTTATAAAGCAGAATATGGAGACAAAATATAGAACTACTGCAGGCGTGCTGTTTTTCACACAGTGAAGGCAGACCAGCTCCTTTTTTTTCTGGGCAGAGATCTCAAGAGCACTGCTGGTACCATCTGGTGTGGGGCAGGGAAGGAGACTGATATAGGTCTTTAGTGAGGGATTAGATGATCTTGCCTTCATACACAGATTTGCCAATACAGCCATTTACTTCTTAACTGTGAGTCTCCCCTGGGTTTATATTAGTGTGCCTGCTCTGTGCTGTTAACCCCATCTGAATCTGATAATTTCTGGGAGATAGCATAGTTGGTTTTTTTAAGCTCCCCAAAAATTTTTGTTAGAAAGAAGCCAATCTTAGACAAGCCTGCTGTGGGAAAGACATTTTCCCTTCAGACTAAAACTTGCCTGACAGAAAGTAGGCAGTTCCACATCACCTATGAGACACAAAGGACCGGGGGCACATTGCTGTCTGTAATGTGACTTTAGACCCAAGTGACACATAAACATGAGCATGATGACTTTGCTTATGCAAGCAGTGTCAATTTTGTCTCCGTTTGGATAAATACATTTGAAATATTCAGTCTCCTTAAGGATTCCCAGCTCCTTGGTGCATCATTAGAGCCACCTTTAGAGGAGTGCCTAGATCAGTCTCCTTAAGGATTCCCAGCTCCTTTAGAGGAGTGCCTAGAGGACATGTCAGAATGACAGTACTGGTAACACAAGGTATATCTCTGGTAGAGATAGACCCTAGGAAAGATACATTCTGGGCAATCTGCCACAGAGTGTTTTCTTTTGTTGTTTTGTTGTTTGTTTGAGTAAGAGGAGAACTTCCTTGCTGCAAGAGTTATCCTGTTAGGCATGCCTGACACTAGACCTTGGGAGGACATGTGCTCTTGCAGTGGGGCCTTCAATTTTCTTTAGTGGGTGCTTAAAGGATGGAAATAATACATGGAATAGCAGAAGGGAGCAGTGGTTCTAACTGTGGCCAGAAACATGAGCATAAAGGTATTTTCTAGTCAATGTTTTATCATCCCATCACAGAAAATGGGATAATGTTAGGTAAAGTGAAAGTGATCTGCACTTAGGATGGCTTCATGGCAGCCTTGCACAACACCCTGCTACAGGCTACAGCATGACACAATGATTCAAAGGGCATTTGGGATACTGCTGTTCAGGCTGTACCTGGCAATGCAGTAGCTCATAGGTAATTGAAAGCACCCTTGATTGTCACATGATAGGAATTAAGATTCAATTCCTTTTTTCCGTAAAAAAAAAAAAAAAAAAAGGTTAACAAATCTCTTCCCTTCAGGCATCTGAAAATGACATTCTCACATATAAAACATTAATTTTTGATTGAGTACCTTTAGTGGCCGAATTTCTGGGTGGAGAACTGTGTGACTAATGACAGTAAGGCATGCAGATCATTACCTATGCAAAGGTAATTCATGTCCTGTCCACAGACAAAATTGCTCCACTGTCTGCAGTTTAGGCCTGGGAAGTTTTGTAACATGTAGATGGCATATGTTTTACACCTATGGTAGGTGGGCACTGTTCATGATACAACATTCATCACTCAGGAGGGTCTAGAGGGTCAGAGGGTCATTTCCCTACTGACAGAGCTGCTGAGCAGTGTGTGGCCACCTGTTTTGGGAACCCTTCTGAAGAAAACACAGACCCCCTATCTACTCTTGCACAGACAGCAACAGAGTGCTTCCCCCAAAGGAATTATTACTCTGGTGTTGGCAGGGAGTCTCTGATTTCCGTCTGGACGGTCAGTTGTTGCTGGAACAGTCATGAGAGCCTCCATTGCAAGGGGTCTTGTGACATATTCAGCTGGACTGATTGAGACTCTCCCAACCACTGTTCTACTCAATTTTTATAAACCAGCTGTTCTACTATGCAACTGCCCCAGCACGTGTGATCAGATGTTTTAACTGCAGAAAAAAAAACATCTCTCACATCTTTACAACTTAGAAATAACAATTTCTTCATCTTTGGGTATAGTTTCTATTTACAATTATCTATGTACAATCTGTGCAGCAGCAGCTACCTGTGAATCTCTGGGGGCTCCTATGCAGAGTGTTAATCAACACATAAATTAGATTAGTCATAGCAGGAGCTGTCTGGGGGAATCTTGAGAACTGTCCAAAAACCCATGTCTAGAGTTCCTGTAACCATTAGTCAAATACTTATTTGTGAAGGTGACTAGGAGCTGGTCAATCTCCAAGTCACATCCTTTTTTTCAAACCAGACATTTGCATCATATCTATGCCAATAACTTGTTGTCTGATTCTTGGACCAGTGACAGGGTTCATATTTTCAGAATGCTGGGTGTGCATAAAGGCACAAGCTTCATCATCACCTATACCAGAACTACAACTACTGAAAAAATTTATTTTCACGCATACAACTTCGAATTCAGTTCCATATTGTCGCCGGTTGGCCACAAGGTTTTCGGGGTGAAGGAAGAGACGAGATGGGCTCCATGATCAGAAGGCTTGATTTATTAAGTTATGATATAAACATCTATTTTAACTATACTAAAAAGAAAAAGAAAAGGAGAGTTTCCAGAAGCTGCTAGCTACCTAAGAATAGAAAGTAAAGAATGATCAACAAACCTTGCTCTCTCGGACTGTGTCCGAGAGAGCTCAGTTGTGGATTGGCTATTATTTCCAAACACTCAATCTGGGCCAATCCAGAACTGACCTGCTGCATTCCACAGAAGCAGACAATCTCTTGTTTACATCTTGTTTCTGGGGCCTCAGCCTCCCAGAAGGAAAAAATCCTAAAGAAAGGATTTTAGTGAAAAGGATGTCTACGACACCATATCTCTTGCCACACTATGACCATATTAAAAAAATTAAAGTATTATAATACTCTGTTTACTAGTCAATAAAATCCTAAAAAAAAAAAGTTTCAGTTATTTATATTCTGTGTTAGAATCTGTGTTTGCTCTTGCTAAAATTAAGCAAACAAAAGTGAACCAGTGGGGGGGAGTAACACAGCCTTGCAAGCTCTAAAGCAGGTCCCCTGTTGAAGCTGATTTTTTGTGTGCAGTTCTCTTAGCACCAGCTGAGGGCAACAGACTATAATGATCCCTCAGTGCTGGTTTTCTCAACTAAGGGAAGACTGGCCTAGACAAAAGTGATAATCTAGGCCATCTCCTGAGAGGAAGAGAGAAGCAGCTTTGCTATTAGGATAGTCTATATTTCCATCACTGTCATGGTTATAATAAAAAACCTATTATATTTATCTTCTATTTATTTCTTGTGATAGATAAAGATGAATGAATTCTGCTAACAGACCTGATTTGAAGTGCCTGATGCAGCAATGGGCAGCACTGTTTTGCAGGGATTTTAGTAGAGAGATGAAAGATTTTTTTTTGCTAGAGATATGCTGGATAGATCCTTGGGTGTGTGTGAAGGTATATTGGCCACACATATGGCCACTTGCACCAACATGTGAAAGGTGTAATCTCATTATCATCACCCAGCGAGTTCATGCCAAAATGCTGCATAGATACAGGTAGTGAGTACTACAGTCACAGTAGCATTTGCACCAGCAGAAAATGCCCTTTGATCCATTAAAGCAAACATGTACTCAGGCACTGCTATCAAAGGCACTATCAATGTAAGGAGAGCTTCGTTGTCATCATCCCTTTAGAACCTACAACACATAGAATAATCACTTATCTCTTAATATTAATGTCAGATTAATTTGATCAGTAAGAGCTATAATCATGGATTCATGGTTCCAAAGCAATCTTGAGTGCACTTGGGAGACATCAAGGATTTACAAGGTTGGCATAAATCTAATTTATCATAACTTATTACAGATATTGACTTGAGACTAGTCAGATGAGTTTTTTCTCTTTTGTAACAATGTTTCCTTATTTTTACTCATGAACAAACATTAAAATTACTCCATAATTGTTTTTATTTCAGTCCAGGAGTTGTCAGTGTAAATGAGATACTCCATATTTACACAGGCACACCTGAAATCAGAAGGAGTTTCCTAGCAACCTCATCTTCATTAAAACTTGAAGGAAAAATAATTATATTGAATAGAATAAAACTTTACTAAATGAAAGGATATGACACTTCAGTTTAATTTTCCTAAAGAACATTCACAGTGCTTTCCTTGTTCTCATTTCCTAAATTTCCTGTCAGTTACATAACTCCTTTTTTTAGTTCATAGGCATCACCACCAACTATGTTAAAAGTGCTCTTTACTTCTGTTGAAATTCAAGGTCTGTGTGCCATGATACATCTTCTGTACATTTCCTTGAGAGTTGTTCAAAAGACAGAATTAAGACAAACATGCATTTCAGAGCTCAAAATATATTCAGTGGATTCAAGTTTAAAAGTTGATGCAACACATCATTACAAGAATTAGATATCTCTCTACTGTATTATTTAGATACCTTTCTACTGTATTATTTAGAATGCCTATCTTTATAACGCAGAAGCTCAACTTTTTTTTTTATTATTATTTTAGTAAGATTTGCTAGAAGAAATATTTTGGGTTTATGCTTAACCCTGATGTACAGGACGACACCTTGATCAAGGAGCTCTAAAGGAAAAAAATTCTTTAATGTGTTCATCAGCAGCTCCTGTGAGTCTCCAGGCATGGAGGAGCGAGGAGACCATTCCAGATCTGGGAGTGGAGCTCAGCTGTCTGTTTGCTGTGGTATATGAACCTGCATAAAATAAACCCAAATTTTAATGGGCACAGAAAAATAGAAATTGAGGCTAAGAAGAACTTTCTTAGCCAAGAACCTAACATGGATGGCTGAATAAAACAAGCACAGTATTGAGTCAATTTATGGGACTGAAATAAAGTAAGATAAGTTAGTCAAGTCTTTTGACAGAGAACAGCATAATAATCTGAGAGTAACCATAAATTGAAAGTCAGAAAATTAAATCAGAAGTGCAAAAGAACCTCATGAATAGGAAGTGTTATTTCTTTTGGTAGGCTTCATTGCATATAAAAAAACAAAATAAGTAGCTTTATTCTTTTGTTTCTCAACTGGATAAGCATGATTAATCACAGAGTCATAGGATAGAATTACAGAATGGTTTGGGTAAGAAAGCACCCTCCAAATCTTCTAGTTCTGACCCTCCTGCCATGGACAGAGACACCTCTCACTAGAGAGGTTGTTCAAAGCCCCATCCTGCTTGGCCTTGAACACTTCCAGGGATGGAGCATCCACAACTTCTCTGGGCAACTTCTTTCAGTGTTTCCCACCCTCACCATAATGAATTTCTACCCAATATATAAAATCTAAACCTACTCTCTTTCAGTTTATAGCCATTATCCCCTATCCTATCCCTATCTGCCTGTACCAAAAATCCCTCTCCATCTTTCTTGTAGGCCCTCTTTAATTACTTAGTCAACTCTGTATGTCACTAAAATATCTTCTGTGATCATTCTTAGTAAACTGGCCATCTCAGTGAAAATATACTGAAATATGCACATCTTTTCAGTATAAAAATGTACATGTAAATGTAATAAATGAATTAGCAGATAGGTAGATAACTTTCAAAAATTTGTTAATCAAATTGAAAATGCTATTCCTAACTTGGGAGGGACTAGATCAAAACTTGATCTAGATTTAATTAAAATTTTAAAAAATCAGGTCTTTCCCCTTATGATTGGAAGATTGTATTCCAAAGGGCATACCTCTGGATATGTTGGACTGTTGTGACAGTGAAATTAGTTTATTACAATGACTGTGGTAGTAGAGTGTGAACAAACAATTCTGCTCACAGTAGGAGCCTCATGTAAGAATGAAATGTGACTTTGTGAAGAACACTTCAGGGTTTTAATGTAATACTGGTTGCAAAATAACTACATGAATATCATAGGCCACTATTTAAGATAAAAATTGATGGCACTTATTTTAAGTAGTCAGATTTTCAAGTTAGTACTTAATGCATATAATTTGAAAGTATTCAAATAACTTTGGCTAAGACTCTGACCTCACAAAGAACCCCCTTAGGGCACTGAGGATCATGTATAAAAAGTTTATAGCTAGATCTGAATCTGAAGGATCTCCTTAACAAGCATTTGCTGAATGTCATTGAAGATATTCCTAGCAGTCTTTCTGAAAAATTCAGTCATTAAGAACTTAATCTGACACTAGCTATATATATATTTGGAAATCACCCCTCCTGAGAACATGGAAAGGTCTTTGTGAAACTTAATTTTCATTTAAGAGCTTGAGGCCTAATGGGATTTTCAACATTTTACTCACACAAAAAATGGCTTTGGCACAGCTATTCCATGGGTGGGGGCCTTTTCTATTCACTCTCAAGGTTTTTTGTTTTTGGGTTTTTTTTTTATAATTCCAATTACTTTTTGCTTCTAGTACCAAGTAAAATGGAGATTCAAGGCAGATGAATTTTCATTATAATTTGATACTCAATCAGAAAAGTAGTGAATAAATACTTTAAAAAATCAATAGCATGTAAAAAGTTCTTTAAAAAGTCATGGTCTCTATTAATTAAAACACTATAAACATAAGATTGGGTTGCTAAAAAGCAGTAGACATATTAAAGGGGAGAGATGATTCCCTAGAAAATAATTATATATTTGTTTTCCTGTAGTATATATGTAGTTCTTCTCATAGTTTTGTAGAAAGGTGTGAAAAAAAACCCAAAGGAAATAAAACCCATATGTGAACCCGAGGAAATAAAACCCATATTATTTTATGAACACTATTTTTAATATTTCAGTAATTTAGTATTTATTTGCAATATAAGCAACAATAACTTATACTACTTTGTAAAACATTGATGCTGGAATAAGACATTTCAATGGTCCCTATTACCACTCTTTTTGTATACCTATAACTATAGTGCTTCCTTTCTTTTTAGGTATTGTTGTATTGGAAAATGTAATAAATGAAAGAAGAATGAATGATTATTTAAGTGTTGCTGGCTAATCTTAAATGATTGGCTCATGAGTGTTTTAAAAACGTTAAAAATTTAACATTAAATTGCATTTGCTATTTGATTTATAGCAGCATAAAGAGAAATTAGTTTTAATATGGTCTATCTCAGCACTAGGTATTATGAAAATGATCTGTGAGAAGTTCTCTAAATCCCTAAAAGTTAATATTTTAACAAGACATAAGAGAATGAAAGAAATTAGTTTTATCTAGTTAAAATATTGAGGGACTAATCCTGGTGTTATTACCACTGAGAAGGAAAAAAATACTCACTCTAAGATAAGGTGGAGGAGGGCTGCCTGCCACAGGTAATTTGGCAGTGGCTGTGACTTCGAGGGTTGTTTCAGTAATTGTTCAGTTGTCTCTAGTGCAGCCTTTGTAGGCAGCTGGGTGTATTTGTCTTTGGAAATGTCCAAGACTTAGCAAGCTTTGGCAGAGTTCCTGTTCTGGTCTCCTGCTCCTCTGTCTGGGCTCCTCCAGGTACCACAGGTTACGCCCTCTGCGTGGGGAGAGGGCCCAGCCTGCTCCTTCTCGGTGGCCATGATCTCCAGGAGTTCAGAACAACTCAGAAAAATGCTCTTTCAAAGTACATGGAGGAAGTCTCTGTATGTTAACAAAAAAAAAACCTGCTATTTTTCTCCTTTGTTTCTGTTTTGTTATGAATTTTGAAAAAAAAATAATTTACAGATGTTCTCTTATTTATGCATGGTAAAGCATACTGGTGCTAGCATGACAGTCAAACACCTTCAAAATTAATGATAACTAATAACAGCCGAACCATGGTACTTCTATTGCATTTTCAGTGTACTCTTTTCAGTATACACTGTATCATTTACTTAAATTATGAATGTATATTTCAGAATATAACTATCCTAGAAGTTAGAACCTTTTAAGGTTTTAAAAATGTGATTTTAGAATAATATGTTCTATTTTTCCTTCAAAGTACTAGTTTTGCCAGTTTTTGCAGCGCATACTGAATGCATTTACACAAATCTTTACACTTCAAAATAGAATGACTTCAGAATTCATCAGAATCACGATACAATTTAGCATTTTGGAAAACCTGTGAAAATATGTCTTGAAGGAGCCCATTAACACAAAAGCAAGCTGTTTTGGCCTGTCTCTGCAGCCATCTTAATAAACCTGCACTCTGTAGAGGCTGACACGTGGGGAACTGGAAGGAAAACATCATTGCGAGAGCAAAATAAAATTACGTATTTTGTTCAAGTAGCCCTGAAAGAGGTGTTCAGTAAAAATAATACAGCCTGGGAAAGGACTTTTATTCTAATTGGATTTTGGTTTTGTTTTCCATTTTATTTTCGAGTCTTGGTTTCTTTTGGGGAAGACTTTTGCTGTCAAATTCTTTCAGCTTTATCAGGGTTTCCAGCTGTGTACAGAAGGAAAGTAAAGTGGCCACTGCCCTTGTACTTAAATAGGCTACTTGTTGTAAGAAATCTGGAGAAATTAAAAGACTTCAAAAGTCAGGAACTCACCTTGGACTTGTGGGCTAGACATTGTAAGTACATTTGGAAGTGACTATCTGCCCACAGATAGTTCTTATGCATTCAAAATTACTAGCAAAAAGTTATTATTTAATTATAAAATGTGTAATAGGCAGAGCGCTGTCTTCCTATCATACAAGCCAAGAAATGGGCATAGATTATGTGACTTAACAAGTTGATCAAGGGAAAAAATCTTTTTAGAATTGTCTAGTGTCTTCCTTTTACTCTTCAGACATTTTCAAAGTGCTTACTCAAAATCAAAATATATTACAGAAGCTAATAAAATTTTGAACACATTTATGTGGTAATATTATGTGGTGTATATGAGTGGTAGTAATGTTCCAATCTGCCTACTAAGATCTCCAGTAAGGAGGTTGTAAAGCTATTTTCTCTGCTAAATATTGCTCAGTAATAAGCATTCTCTTTGCCTTTCTTCCTCTCCCACCACATCCCCATCTCCCAAATGCCAAGGACATTTGAGATATGCAGCTTTTATAAGTGCTTAGTAGTCATAAGTTTTTAGAAGTGTCACGATTTCTCATGTCTGATTCAGGACTCTTCATCATTTGGTTTTAGCAAAACTGCAGATAGATTGATGCATTAAGCTGCAGAAACAGTGAATTCTCTCAGCCTTGTTTCAGTTTGTAGGAGATAAATATTTTCCATCTCCATACAGATAGATGTTCACACAGACTCTAAACTAAACATTATTTGTCAGGAAGAGATGTCCAGATTTCTATGTATCCAGACAATACCCTTTCATGGAAATGTAGCTTAAGACAGGGACATTTGTACTCAGCACTTAAGAATGAATAAAAACCTGACAGACCTATTTATAATGAACCAAAATAGGAAATATTTTTCTATTAGTCTGGAAAAATAAATCTGCAACATAGTCAAGAATCTAAGAACACTATTTAACTGAAGATTAAGGAAAACAGTAGACAATCATAAAGTCAGGCAAACCAGCCAGCAATTGCAAAAAGCATTAAAGGAAGGAGATTTGGAGATCAGGATTGAAGATCAGAGCCTAGAACACATCTGTAAGTAAGAGGCATATCACACAGAAATCACTGTGGATTTTCTAAGTGGATGCATCCCACAGGGCAGCCCTTCATATTTTTTTTGCAGATTAATTACAGCCAGATGTAGCTTGATTGCCCAGGTGGAACTGACTGAGACACACAGAGGCTGAACTTCCAATCTCTTTTTGGAACAGAGGTTTCACAGAATGTTTAACCTAATGTTTCTTTATCTCTGAGGACTGGTTTTATTTCCCCTCAGACAATTCCAAAGAAAAACATCTGAGGTGGTTTGAAGGATAGTCCCTCTCTTTTTTTTGCCACTCAGAATCAGCAGATGGAAACAGCAGGCTGCAGGAACTGAGCTCTCAGTTGGTGTCTGAGCAATTGTCTCATGCCAAGAGAATTGAGAAGGCCACAGAGGAACCAGCTCCCAGCCAGCATTTGGACAAAAGCCATGCCAAGGTGGTTAAGCAGCCTGCAGGGAAATCTGGCTTCTGCTAGTGTGTAGATGAAGTGCAAGGCACAGTGAAATGTGACTCCCAGCTGGCACGAAGGCAAAAATCCATGCCAAGATAGTTGATCCAGTCACAGAAAGACGGCCTTCATTGGTACCAGGCCAGAGACCAATAGCACTGAGTTGGGAATAGCTTTCAAACTCTCTTGTCTCTTGTTTCAAATATGAGTCCCTCAGAGCAAGCAGGAAGAGTTCATTACAATTTCCTGAATCTCAGGGGAAAGCAGACTTCCACCATTGTTTTTACAGCAGCCAGAAGGAAGAAATTTTTATTCCCAGAGAGAACATACATGAGGCCAGTGATGACATGCATAGCAAGAGAGAAATGTCCATCCTGTATATGCACATCCTTCGATTCCTTGAAACATTCTTAGATCTTCCTGACACCAATGAGTCATTTGCATCCAATGGCTATGATTTCTACTTCACTGCCACCTCAAGAATGACATGGTAGCTTGTGTTTCCTGCGTTGGAGACAGATCAGCTTCCTTTTCTCCTCATCTCAGGGATTTATGAGATGGCTATAGTTCTTCCTGAAATACACTCACACGTGTTCAGAAACTGCTTGCAATTTCCCTGGTAAAAATATTCTTAAGAAAGGGTGCCTTCCTTAAACTTTCATAAGTTTTACAAGGTGACCAATGAATGTCTCTTTCCAAAGACAGCTTCTAAAGGGGGATGCTTGCTTCTCAGATGCAAGCATCTCTAGAACCCTGTGAAGCAAAAAAATATACTTTTCAAGCTGGGAGATTATAGATGCTATCAAATATGCAGCTAAGAATTTCATTCAGGAGAACAAATAGAATGTAATTTCATGCCTGTTTTCAGAAAATAGCTTTCCCATCTTCCAAACATAAATATATATTTGTCTTTGATTCTTACAACCCAAATTTATTTTATTCGTCAATAGAGCAAATTAATTTTAGCCAAGTCAAATGTGTGATGAGAACTGGTAAGTGATGTCCCTGTGTCAACCCATTAGCTTTGCCATCTTATTTTCTATCCCATTCTAGTTGAGAAGGTTAAGAGATTGTCCGGGTTTGGTCTGGCAGCTAGCCAAGACCAACCCATGAACATTTACTTTGTTTTCTATCCTGATTTTCTAGAGGAAAGGAAATTGAGCCAGGAGATATCCAGGAGCAAATCCAAAGACAATTTTTCTCTACTTTACTATTCCTACGTGGAGGAGTTTTTGTCAAGAAATCAGGGGTTTTTTTCCACTTTGTCAGTCAGTCGTAATTATCATTTATACTCTCAGGCAGACAAACATATCACTGATGTAACAACATGGAGTAATGTTTATGATGAACAAGTTTGGGTTTATGAATTGAGATGCTCAAACAATGGTTTTGTATTTGTAGAATTACTACAATGAATCCTTTGTAAGCTCTTTAGTCAGAAAACCACTTCAAATTTTGTGATTATCAACACTTCAATACATTTTAGAGTGCCAAAAAAATAGTTTGACTGAAATAACTGGTTTTCAAACTAATTAATATTTGTTACAGATGATATTCTTGCAGTAGGTTTCTGAATACTGCTTTCTAAAATCCTTTTTCCCCCTCTATTAGTACGTTCCTAAAATTTTTGCCTTGGAGATTAAAATTTTTCAAACCTAGCCTAAACCAGCAGTTTGTTTATTTTTCTGCAGTGTTTGGATTAATACCATTTAGTTCTCTGGAATATAAGTACACTGAAATTGACTTCTGTTATAAATTGCCTTATGACTACTTGCTGAAAAACTGTACTGATGAATCAGCTGAACCTAGAAAATTAGAAATTGGCAGCTACTTATTCCTTATTCAGAGCAGTGCACTTGAGTGTTCCAGGAAAAATTGGTTTTGATTTAGCTAAGCTGTGGAAATTTGAAAATAATGCCTCTAAAATATGCCTTGTGCATGGAAACTGAGTTCTTTTAGCATGTCTCACTAGTGTTCTGAGTAAATCAGGATGCACTGACAGCCAGCAGACAGCCCAGAGTGCAAGAGAAGCTCAGAGTGCTTCGGAAAGACAAGATGGCTACAAAGATCCCTTCTTATTCAATCTGTATTGGCACACACACTGACAAGAGCATGCAGAGTGTGCTCAAAGGCTTCCCAGACATGGACTGCATCCTGCTTTCTTTTATGGCCACTAAGGAACACAGAGGTGTGTCTTCTACAGTTTTGGTTTTGTGACAGTGCCAGCTGATTTGCTTTATTATGCATTTATAATTATGTTCATGTTATTTTAATAAAACAGCTAAAAAAGAGCCTACTGGGAGGAGAAAGGGAGACATTTCCTTCCCTGAGGGACATACTTAGCATACTTCAGGCACAGGATCTTGGAGACAGGAGAGTCAGTTGCAGTCACAAATAAGAGCTTGACACTCATGAAATGACATTTTACAGTGGAGAAAAAGTAGCAAAAATCTTCAGAGGGGTCTAGAAGGGTCTGAGACTGGTGCTATGCAGATTGAGTAGGGGAAAGGAAAATAGATAGGAAGTAGGAAAAGGATAATAGACAAAGGATATCAAGCAAATTTCCCTTTTTAAAATATTCTTTACTTAAATAATTAAATATTTGCTTTTTATTTAAAGAAATTGTGTTCTTTGAGGGTTCTAAAATATTTTGGTTTTACAGCAGACTCATGTGAAAGACACAGTGACATCCACCTTGAAACTTTGGTTTTGATGACACCAAGATCACAGAGCAGAACAAAAATTTGTGGCATTTTGCAGAAGCCAAAACATTTTAGGATTTCATTCAGAGCATAAAAAGGAACACAATGAATGGTGCAGCCAAAACTCTCTATTTGAACAATGGTAATGTTTATATTTATCAATGTTTTAAGTGTAGGAAGAGTCAGCATTTCATTAAATAATGTTGGTTATAAAACACAGAATTCTTTCACCAATGCTACAGGATTACCAAAAGGAAGAGCTCACCAAGTATGACACAAGTTAGATTGTGGCTGGTTTCACTCTAGCCTAGATGACCTCAAGGCAATGGTTCACAGTAACAGAAATTTCTGAAGGTTGTGCTAAAATTTTCAATCACTATTTTTTTAGATTAATGTTTTCCAAAAATAAGTTTAAAATCATTAAAGAGAATATTGATAGAGTGTATGATGTCTTTTAGATCAAATGCAGAATGCTTAAAGAGTTTAGAAAATCACAGAATAGTTAGGGTTGGAGGGACCCTCTAGAGATCCAGGAACCAATCCAGGAGGGTTTTGAATGTCTCCGGAAAGGGAGACCCCACACCCTCCCTGGGCAGCCTGTTCCAGGGCTCTGCCATACTCAATGGAAATCTCTCCCTTATGTCGAGGTGAAGCTTCTTGTGTTTCAGTTTAATGCCATTGCTCCTCTTCCTGGCACCATGAAAAAAAAGTCTAGCACATCTTCTTGGTACCCACCTTTGAGATATTTGTATGTATTGATGAGCTCTCCTCTCCTCTCCTCTCCTCTCCTCTCCGACTGAACAGGCCCCACTCTCCCTATAACAGAGATGGTCCAGGCCTTTCACCATCTTTTGGCCTCTTCTGGATATTCTCTGGTAGTTCCTTGTCTTTCACTAAGGAAATCAGAACTGGAGAAATTTATGTGATATATTAATATGTAGTAAAATAAAAAAAACCTCACGCAAGTATTGGCAAGGTAAGGGAAAAATGTATTTTCTTGGGTTTTTCTTACAGTTTCTGAGTTGCAAGTGAATTAGATATTTTTAGTTGATAATAAAGAGCTGAACCATGTTTATTATAGTAACTTTATTACAGCAGTTATGCAGAAAAGCCTACAAACAGACTTTCAGAGTTATAATTTTTCTGGACATAGAATTCATTTTCCAGCACAAAGTCTTCTGCAAAGTCTAAGCTTGACTTCTATCCCACATAAACCTTATTAAAACATCTTTAAAGAAAGTAGTTTATTTATGGATTTGGAGAAAGTTCTTGAAATGAGGTTAACATTTGTGATCATACAAATAAAATGCAGGTTAAATCTCCTGACAGATATACAGCTATTAAAAAAAAATTATTTTCAAATTTATTCCTCCTCAAAAAATCCAAGAAAGAATAGAAGAGTAGTATTTACTGCAGAGAACAATTCAAGCGAACTGATCTGATTTTGATGTTCTATCTGCCTCTCATTTAACTGTATCTTTCTGTTAGACTGGCATTCCTTAATCATATGATCCATTGGCAGTGAAAGTGCCCAAATTCAGTGTATTAAGGGCTATAACAATTTTGCTGGGATGTGTACATTTTTTTCCAAGATCCATTTATTCTCTCTTGTGTTGCCCTCACAAATAAGTCAATCTCCTCATTTTCCCAAATAACTTCTGACAGTATAACTACTAGATTTGAGTTGAAAAAAATCTCCTGAAGGTATTAAGATTTTTCTCATTTTTAGCCATATTAATTCATTTTTTGCCTAAAAAAGATTAAGATTATCAGGTCATTAATTCTCTTCCATTCCCTTTATCTGTAATAAATACACTTTAGAAATTGATATCTGTAAGCTCTCCACTTTCACTGAGAATATGCTAGACATAGAGCATACTTTGATCATATTTCCTTTCTTCTGGTTTTTGAAAGACCACCTTTTTGGAAATGTCATCAAATCCTAATAAAACATATGTGTATATATATCCTCTTCTGCTTGGAAATTTCCTGTGGTGCTGGCTAGATAAATTCTCTGAATGGTTCTTCAGAGCAGGCACATCAGAAAAGTGGAGACTAATGCATGCTGACCTGCCATATGGGCAGGATTTCACTGAAACCTTTTTTTTCTTCTTATGAGACATACATACAAATCCCAGAAGCTGTGTACACAGTTTTGTGTTTAATAACATAGTGCAGCATACTGTTCACAAAAGTATGTAGGCACAGATGAATCATGAACATAAACAAGGGGAGACAGATTGTATACATTGAGCCTCTGTGCCTAACTGTCACACGGAGCGCAGCGGATGCCAGTCCTTATGCCTGAGGCAGCAGCTACACACAGAACCTCTACCCTGGTCCTCAGAAGCATCTTATTAACCCCAGAAAAGCCACAGAGTCTGTGTTATCTGCTGTAAGTCTCTGCTCTGTAAACACCTGCAATCGCCCTGTCTGCTGGGCCTTCAGCATGGAAATAATATTTGCAGCAACCTTGAGCAGCTTTTCAGCTTCCCTTGAGTTACTGTCACAGGTTCTGCTCCTCACCTTGTCACTCACAGCAGGATGACAGTATCAAAGCTGGTAATTTTGGTGTGGAATCAGCTGCTGTGTTGCAGACAGGCACAACCAATTCTCTGCTAAAGAGTTTTGAACAGGGGACCAAAAACTACAGTTAGTAAAAGCAGACAGATTTTTGAAGATGGAGAGACTGGATAAGAGATTACAGAGACAAAGGAGGAGCAATGTGCAGAAACATAATAGCCAGAAGACACCAGTGACAGAAGTAATCTTTAGACTGTAAAAGGATGCGACAAGAAGGGCTTGAGGGGGATATATTTTTTAGAAAGAGCAAACAAACAAAACCCCAAAGAACTAGAGCACAGCCATCCATCCTGTACATTGTTGAAAAAAACAGCACGACATTCCCTCTTTCTGCTAACATCTGGTCACAAAAGGAAGCCAAGAACCAGTCAAAGAAGAGCAGTTCACTGGCAAACACATGCCAACATTCTTGCTATCACTACCATACAGCTCTGGTCCATGTCTCAGCGCAAAGATTTAATGACTATGTGACTTCAAGAAAATAAGTGTACATGAAAGTACTTATTTTTTCCCTGAAAATTATGGGCCTTGAGGTGAAACGAAGAATTTCAACTGAGAAAGAAGAAAAATAGACAATGCTGTGTAGTCAAATTCAAAATGTTTCTCAGCATGGAGCTTTGGGTGAAAACTTCAAGAAGAACTGGAGATCCCAAGATGCTGTGCAGGAATTGCCTCCTCTCAGCACACATGACATGTCTAAATATCCATCCAACCACAAGATGTCACCACACTCAACGGGAATTCCTACAAAAATCAAAATCTGCATAAATGGGGTATTTCTGTGTCACACATCTTTCCTCCTGCTATTAATGGAAAGAAAAAGCTATTTCTGAGGAGATCTCACATTCAGGCTGTGCCTTGAGAGAGGAAATACCTGCTCTGTCATGGTCTGACCATAGTGTCTTAATGAGAGTAAAATGCTGAAACAGAATGGAGAACGTGGTTTTCTCTTCCCATTCTGAAACCAACAGATGTTGGACAAGGATCTAAAATAGCTCAAAAGCACATGAATTATATTCAGTAACAGAATTTAGGCTCTGGTCAGCTGCTTAGACATTTTAGACTGCACACTCAGCTTTGAAATCCTGCTTCAGTACCTCTCCAGAAATTATTTAAACTCAGTAAAGTGTCTAGATACCTGTTTCATGGCCTTCATAATCACAGCATCTATAAATCCTTAAATACAAATTGTACAGGTGGGTTCTGGCTGGTGTGCTAAGTACCATAAGTGTAGACCATATGGGATCTGGGCATAGCAAAAAATAAATTAATCATGTCCACTTTCTTTCAAAAATAGTTCAGACTCAAGATGTCATGATATCAGAAGCCTTTTGCAATTTGCATACTGACCAAAATACTCAACAAGTTGTTACTATTACTGCATTCCTATCCAGAAATATTCAAATTTCACCTCGGGCAGGAAATTGCCCAGAATCTTCCTGTAAAATATAGTCAGAATTCCCTCTATGTTATTTGAATTCTTTCAGCACATCAACAGCAGATGGTGTATGAGAGACTTTCTGGGGAGATGGGGGTAGCTAGATTCTCTGAGCCTGACTTCCATATTAGGTAAATTAGTAGTCAAAATGTACAACAAAATTACTGGGCATCTGGATAAATACAAGTTTCTTGAAAAGACCAGCATGCCTTCTGCAGAGGAGAGTTTTGTGATGTGGATATTTCAGTATTTTTTGTGACGAAGTCATCAAACATGAAAATAAGAATTATTTAGTTGATACAGTCTATCTGTATTTTCAAAATATTTGACAATTCCATTTCCCAAGCCTTTTAAAGAAAATCATAGACTCTATGAATAATAGAATATGCTGAGTTGGAAGGAACCCATCAGGATCATTGAGTCCTGGCTCTGTGCAGAACACTCCAAGGATCACACCATGTCACTATGGACTTTTACAGGGAGCTGAGGTGAGACTTGTGCTTTACAATGACTCCATGCAAGTCCTTTAAAAGGCATTTTGTAGGGAGCTTGGAAAGTTTGCTGTTAATACTAAATTATTCGGAATAGGAAAAATGCAGTCTGACTGTGACGAATTGCTGCAGAAACTTATGAGGCTGATTGGGCAATAAAGTGGCAGATGAAATGCGGTGCAGAAAAATGTAAAGTGATGCACAAGACCAAAAAAACCCACAAATTCGCATCTAAAATGATGAGCTCCAAGCAAAGTGCTACTTCTCAGAGGAAAAATCTTGAGATAATGAGAGTTAGTTCCACAAATATGTCAGTTCTGTGCTGAATAACAGACAAAAACTCAAATCAAATGTTAGTAACTGTAAGGGAGAAAAAAAAAATAAACAGAAAACAAGATAATTCTCAGTTGAAGAAATCATGAATCGCCTTTAAAACACAGTTCTGACTTCTCTCACATTGACCTCCCATTTTCAAAAGGATATAACAGAATATAAAATTATTAGCAAAATGAGTTTAGTAAAAATAATTATTAAAGATGAGTATTTATTTCCAAGAGGGACAAAACTGAGTCATATAGAGTGAGCTAAGATTCTTCTATCTAGAGAAGAAACAAACTAGAAGAAAGAGAAAACAGGTCCATAAACTCAGGAAAAGACTGAGTAGAGAGATGACCCCCAGCTGAATGGCCCTTTCTGACTGACCCAGCAGAGCCATTCCACTGTGCTGACCTCATTCTGGCCTACAGGTGACATGAATTGATAAGAAGCACTTTGGCTATTAATTTAGCTGTTGGCTAGTATCACTTCCAGAGCTTTTATTACTTGTGTTGTTGTCATTTATTATGAACATTTTGATTAGTAAATTCACCTTTTGTGAAGAAAGTAAGTAGAAAGCATTTGAGGACAAAGTTTAGAAATAACATAATGATATTACTCTTATTAAAAATAGAATAGTAATATCTATAATCTGGTAATCTGTTCATTTTAATCATTACCTAGGTAAAAGTCTAATTGAAATTCATTAGCATTTTCTCAAAGGAATGGTTTCAGGATTCTCTTCTACATAGATTATTTATATCATGCTCATCACCATAGTTTCTGAATGTGTTCCAGTAGTACATTAAGCAATGTGACTAACATCTGTCACATGTTTTTTTTCTTCAGTCTCTCTCCAGGGAGATAAATATATGCAGTCAAGTTTCTTGTATCCAATAGGAATTTTGCCAGGTGAAGAGAGGAAGAAAAGTAGAAAAAAACCCCAAAAAACAAAAAGCAACAACAACAACAACAAAAAAAAACCAAAACCAACCAAACAAAAAAAAACCCCAAAAAACCAAACAAACAAACAAAAAAAAAACCAAAAAAAAAACCAGCGGGGAAAATAGTTTGGGGTTTTTTTCTATTAATGTATAATTTACTTTATTTTTGTATGACTGAAATTATTGGAAAAAAAATATGTACTGCATTTAGAGCTTGCTATTTCAATTTTTATCTTCACTTTTGAGTATGACCTTGATGCTGAATTAAGCTTCAAGTAAAATAAAGTTATATGCATTAATTTGACTCACTTTCTTTTCTGAGCTAACAGTGATAATCAGAAGACAAAAGAAAACTATGAATCATTGTTAATGCAGAAGAAAAGACAAAATGTCACCAATCATGAAATACTGACGAGTTTTCAAGGATGACAATTGAATGGTATCTAGCTACTAAGAAACTATGTTAACATTTTAAAATATTTAATTACTTTAAATTGCAACTGGTTTTTAAAATAAAATATTTCATATACATGGATTAATTAACGAAAATTTGCAGTGAAGTTTAGCAAAACAGTACCATTCATTGTTTGACTTGGAATATATCTGCATAATTTCTGAACAATACAAATTCCTATCCCAGACTGATACATAATTTTCTTTGCAAACCACTTCAAGATAGTTTTTTCAAGGAGTAATTACTATGACCAAATCTGCATTTTACAGATGTAGTTAGTGAAAGAGGTAATGACTCATGTAGTGAAAAATTGAACTAATACTACATTCTTGGTTGCCTGTGGACCATTCTACTTCCCCAAACAAAAGAAGAAAACTAAAATAATTAATAGTAGACCATCATGGTTTGAAAGCCCCCCATTATCTTTTTTTCAGAGTTTGCAATAAAAATGTCTTCCTCTTCTTTATTCGGAGAAGAACGAGGATTGTGACCTTACCAGCAGATTAGAAGTGGAGTAGAGTGTAAATAACCATCCCATCTTGGATGTGACCTTGGCCACCCCCTTCCAGTTAAGACAGTGAAAACCAGAGGAGGATTTCCAGAAGGTCTATATGGTCTACCCACTGGTAGTATTCTGCAGCCCATAAAATGATGAATGTCATGTGTATTATTGTGCTGAACAGTTCAGGGAAATATCTTAAGATTGTATCCCTAGCACACAGAGAAAAGCAGTACTACAGTAGTTTGTCAGGCTTTTGTTACAGACCTTGATGGAATACTGAGTTGCTTAGTTCCATAATATTAAAGGAAGCTTGGCCCTGCTGATATTAAATAGGTCTTCCTTTTCTCAGTGGCAGACTTCCCATTCTAGCTAATGACAGCAAACACATCTGAATATTTATTATGTGTTGAAAGCACAAATGTTGGATAGAGACAGAATATAATAATGCCTTTTATTTTTCTTGAGGCGATCTGTCCTGGCATTCTAAGTGCCACAGATAAAAGCAGCAATAAAAAAAAAAAAAAGAAAAAAAAAGAAAGCAATTAATATCTCAAAATAACAAAGCATTACTGAATAAAGGCTAAAATCATCTTAATGCATCAGGATGAAAGCCATCCAAAAATGACCTATGAGAGCATCCTGTAAAATTACAAACCTATGCTTTTGCCAGAAGAGTGCCTTCCTTAAGCCTTAGGCTGCAAAGGTGAATTTTCTCAGGGCTTAGCTCTTGAAATAGTTCATATCTCCTAAGAGGGTTAAAAGGCATAGAGAGTGCCAGAATTTCTGCAAGACGTGGAATTTGCTATGACTATGGATCTGAGACTATACCTCATTTTCTCTATGTCATTTGGTATGGCTATGTGTTAAACGAGACCAGAATTATTCATGCTGATGAATACCTAGGAATTTCCCGATGGCAGATGTGCGTATTGTATGTGCCACATACACAAGTCTTAGACATGCCGTTTAACTGGCTCTAGTGACCTTTAAAATCACGCATGTTTTTCAATCATGAATCATCATTTTGTTTAGCAGGTAGTTAATGTTCATTCACATTTCTGGCCTTTGCTGACCTCCCTCCAGCCTATGTCCCTTATTGCAGTAGGCGAATGTTCTGAGGTAAGTGTAAGCCAGGATACAAAGCAGCAAGTTACAGATATTCAGTGACTATTTTATTTAAATATTCACAGTGAGCTTAAACTCCATACACATACTCAAATTTTAATCACAGACCTACCTGGAGGAGGAACGGGGAGAATTTTTTCCTGCAAACTTTGATAGTGTCTCCAAAATGTAATTGATTCATTTTAGATAAAAATGGACTGTGAAAGACCGAATGTCTCCCTAGTCCGTTACCCTGGTGAAGAGAGTGCTCTGGTCAAAATCTAATTGCTAAGATTTGATACTTCTTCCAAAGGACAATTCTTGCTAGACAAATTGTCTGATGATTTTGGCCTTCTGACATTACTTTTTCTAAACCAGACAAATATTATTTTGAGCAAAAAGAGGCACCAAGTGCAAATATCTTTGCTATTTCTTCTCTTATTTCCCCTTCAGCTTTCAGTCTTTCACTCCTTTCCCATTCTGTATGCCCAAATCATGTCTTCCCACTCTCTTTTTCTCTTTCATGCTGTTGTCATTCTTCCACTTTGCTTGTGCAAACAGCATTTATTTTTGTTTTGGCACTTAACTTATTGTGTTCACTGCATTCCTTTGACAGAAGGCATCATGCTTTCTGTCTTGCTTCCCATTGACCTCCATCTCACTTTTGTAAGTTCCTCATCCCTTTACTTTCAATGTTACTTTGTATACTCCCCAGTACATCCTTTGAGTGTATGTATGCATATAGAACAGACGATCCCATCTTTTATCACACCTTTTAAGCTGCACGGAGCTTCCAGCCCTTGATCTCCTTATCTCACAAATTCTGTGCCACATTTTAATGCTGTGATTAACAAAAAGTCTGTGTTGGAAGCTTTTAGTTATATAATAGCAAATAAACTGACACTTTGGTTTGTTGGGGTTTGCTGATGGACTATCTAGAAAGTTAACAAACTATCAACCTCCATACAGCTTCTGTTCCAAAACTGACTGAAACCTTACACTTTCTGAATGTATCTTGGCCCTTTGAGTAGCATCCATCCTTGTGTCATCTTCTTGCCTAACACATGTTCTTGTTGAATTAGAGTCCCTTCCTTTCCATCTTCCTTCAGGGACATACTCTTGGTATGAGTGATCCAGTGTGATGAGGCTGAAGTCAGTCAGGGAGCTGAGCTGAGCTGAGCTGAGCTGCCATACCACTGCGTGTGGTGGATGGTACAGCCCTACAGCAATCATCTTCGGGCAGTCAATATAGAGTGGGCAGGGAGTTATAACACCTGTACTGGCATTAGGCCAAAACACAGCATGTTTATGGCAGTATTCCAGTCAGGGTCTCCCCCAAAATACCTAGATATGGGGAAGATGGTAAAGTATTACACTTCCCAGTGACTTTCATCTCTAGTATCTGTTTACTGCCTTAGCAACAGGGCATCAGAATTTATTTTTGAAAGCTGAGGTAAACACTGACAATAATAAGACTGAAGTTTTTAGAGCTTTTTCAAACAAAATCCATCATATCTGTCTTTACTTAGAAGCCAGTTAGACCTTTGTATGTATACTTATTGATGACCTGTATGCAATAATAGCATTAAGATGAAAAACATAATTTTCTGTGCTCAAGTAGTAAAAAAAGCAAAATGCTTTCATCCAAACGTCAAATACATAATTTGGATAAATCCACAAGGGTAATGTTCACTCTCTGCAATAGACCATCTGGCACAGAAGACACTGTGCCAATTAATATAGATGGAATGACTGTTAGCACTACAGATAGTAAATATTTCAGACTAATCTTTTTTGTCATTTATCAGCTACACTCATCCTTCAAAATTTGCAGTCAGAATCTCCAGCATGTTGAAACAGATTGATCACGTTCAGACTTTTACTATCCTGAAAAACCTTTGCCTTCTCTAAAATTCTTTTATAATTCTGGTTTTTACTATTTGTGTGAGGGTGAAAGATTATTGTACAGCAACAGCACAGTTAGCAGCATTATTTAGCTGATTTATCTGCCTATCTCATTAATGTATATGTATTGCCTTGCTAATGTTATGTTTAATCCAAAGATTTAATCCGAAGACATTTTTCTCTAAGGAAGAGATAAATACAGTTTGAGTAATACAACCCTAATGGCTATTTCAGAAGAGAGAATAATGCTATGTTTGCAATATTAACTTACAAGTTGATCCTGAAGAGGCTTGGTCAACTTTTCACCTCAACGAAAATCATTTACTATGACTATATTTTAATTATATTTCTAAGAGACCCAGGAAATTCTTTTATAATACCCAGGAACTATTATTTTAATGTTATTCAAAGAAAATTTTTGAATGTAATTTGTTTTCCAGAGCCATTTGACAAAGCTCTAAACAAAGCTGTATATGAGCTGAGCATTCTCCAGTGTTCAAAGTGCTTCAGAAACACCACGGTTTTGAATCTTATACTTTAATGTTGGAAACTTAGTAATGAAGCATTTAAAACCTTTCTCATTATAATACAGTACCAGCAGTAAAATAAATTGTATGATGGTGGAAGAAGCAGATCATGATTTTTTTATTTTTCAGGCCATCACCTCATGGTCTAGAGGAAAAAATATGAACAGAGAAGAAAATGATCAAAAACCAGTTAGCTTTGTCTTTCTATTTTTAGTTGCTTTTAAAGGTGGTATCTCATCTAAACCTACCCTCATTCAATTTAAAGCCATTACTCCCCGTCAAATTAACAAAAATAATACAAATGTCTGATCTGAAAGTTTTCTGCAAGTTTTGTTATAACTGAAATCACACACTGATTTCACCAATTGGACTCTCACTGTTATCTGAGGCCAACAGCTTCAGTAATGCAACAGGAGTTCTCAGTAAATGAACAGATAAGTGTGTTTGGCTATTTCTGGAATCTGTAATGCAGACATTCATGCTAAGCAAATTGGTTTTATTCTGCAACAAGTGCACCACAAAGCTCTGTGAGGATTCAAAAATTTCTTGGGATTTGAGACATACACACACACAAAGAGGCTTTATGAAACACTAACTTGTGCCAGTTTTGTTTATATTGCCCTTGATAAGCTGCTAACTTCCCAGAAATGAACCCACTCTATCATTTCTAGGGCAGTTATTCCTCCATGCATTTGGTGGAATTGAAAGAAAATTAAATATAAGAACAAGTGGGAATTTAGACAAAAGTGTCCCACATTTTTTTAAATCTGTCTCAAATATGTGGCATTGTTTTCTTTCAGAGAGAAAGGGCAGATGCAAAATTATAGATATTTTAGAAAGTGACAAATCAACTTTTTACATCCACATTATAGCACACGTGCAGGCCTGTAGAGTTTGCAACTCCTGTTACCAAAAGTAAATTTGTGTTTAAGCACCTAAAAACATAGCTCAGGGAGTGATGAAATTATTATGAATAAACGTACATTCCTAGAACTTAGTCACCTATGCAGATTTTGTAATTCAGCCATGTCCTTATTTGTCCTGGATGACCTGCAGGCCAGCTAAGTTTTTAATTATATATTTATAAATACTCATACTGGAGACATATTCCCTCACTATTTTCCTTCATGAAATTTTGATTTCTAATATATCTTCATCTTTCTTTCCCATGTCAGGGTTGGGTTTTTTTTTACTTTCAGCATATTCATTGTATGTTTGCAAGTTTCTGGTTTTGAGCTATGGGAGAAAAGACAAGAATTCAAATCTCTAGGACTAACTTATCTAACTTATTTTTGTGGAGTTTTTTGTTTGTTTGTTTGTTTGTTTGGGGTTTTTTTGGGTGTTTTTTTTTTGTGTGTTTTTGGGTTTGTTTTGTTTTGTTTTGTTTTTGTGGAGTACAAGTATACAAAGACTATATTGCAGAGTTTTTGAAGAGTACCTAAAAAAGGCCAGGAAATCTTAGTTACAGGGTTCACTATCAAATTAAGATATTCTTTAAAATATATAATTACTGTGAGCAGTTTATCTTACTAGCTTTAACCCCTCTGTTGTAGTGAATAGCAGTTTTTCAAGCTGAGAACTAAGATCTACTGGTCATAAATGAATAAAAAAATGAGGGTATAATTTTTATTATCTGACCAAAGAATAAAGAAATTCCCCTGTGCTGATAGGAATAAAATTATTGAAAGTGTTTATAAGCACAGTCTTTTGACAGCCACCCATTACATTTGTCTGAATAATATAATTGTTTCAAATTTCTGCTGTTTTTTACCATATGCTAGCATTTGGTGTTGAGAGCATATATTTTTTATAGTGCAAGGGAACAGTGTTCTTTCAAGTGACCTTGTAGGCACTATTACATTTTAAAGAACAAATAGCAGATGTGAAACATTAAATATGAATTTATGAATTCCAATTTACTTGGTAAAAAACATTTTCATTGCAACCTTCACTTTCATTTTAAGCTCCATCGTGATTAAGATGTTTAAGGCCATGAATCCACAAAAATTTTTCTAGTGATAGAATGTCTCATATAGTTCTGACCTTCTCCTTCTCTTTCACTGTTCTCTCCTATCCTTTCTCTCCCTTTCAATTGTACTATAATCTTTACAGAAGGGGACAGGCTAGCCTGGAGTTACTGCTGGTTGAGAGTTACCTCAACCAAGCCTTACAGGAGTATTTCACAGAGGTGTAAAAGGAGACTTTTTCCAGCCAGAAGTGATTTATGAATAATCAGATCAGGCAGAAAAGAAGAGATGCTATGAGATATTACACAACTTCTAAATGAGAATCATATGCAAGAGTGGCAGGATACAGGCAGAAATTTATTCAGAGATGGATTTTTTTTTCACAGTCTGCACAGGCTTAAAAAACTTATGTATTTCTCATTCTCTCACCATGTACCCATATTTACCTCTAACTGGGAAAGCAGAGCTCCCACAGACCAGTGGTCTCCATGCAGAGCATATGTTAACACAAAATCCTTGGAAGATCTGTGACAGCTGTCCTGAAATTATATTCCTGAAATTCGCCGTGTTTTGAACAGCAACCATCTCTACTCTTAACTTGAGAGCTCAGGAGGGGAAGGAACTGAGGGATTGGATCCATGCACAGCAAACTGTGACCCAGAGTGGACATATGCATGGGCAAAACATTTCTGCAATACTGTTCTTAAAGGCTTACCTGTTCATTTTTTAGCATCTTGGGATTCATAATAGTGCAGTTTTTTCATAAAATCATGAATACAAAACGAGTGCACAAAATCAGAGTAAGGAGCAACGAACTAGGCACAAATGGAAAATATTAATATTTCTGTCCCAGGGCATGTTTTCCCAATCATTTTAATCTGCTTAGAGAATTACCCCTTTGCTGCAGGAATAGATAAAAATAAGAAACAGAAATATTTTTAAAACAAAAATTGAAATAGAAGTTATCTCTCAGTGTACATTATCTTCACTGTATCCTGAATTTTCTGAAAATTTAGCCCAGGGTTGTTAGGCTGAAGAAGGAAAGAGAAGATGGATTCTTGCACATGGGTTAGAAGGAGTTATAATAACATGGTGTTGACTTGAGGGAGAAAATGTAAAGTCAAGAGCAGAAAGGAAAACCACTAGGAGCAGTAAAGAAAAGGAAAAGAAGGCAAGTGAAGAGCATGAGGGGGTGTACAATTATTTTAGCAGTATGATGAAATGTAAGGAGGGGTGGAGCTGTGCTGATATGCTGATAATTGAAATTAAATTAGAATACTTATGGAAGACTTAATATGTTCTATTCTTACCAGCAGCAGATTAACATGAGAATATTGAAAAAAAAAACCCAACCAAAAAAAACCAAAAAAAAACCCAAAAAAAACCCCCAACCAACCAATTGAAAAACAGCCAAAAACCAGACAATAACAACAATTATACAACCTTTTGGTACAATTAAAATGTCTCTAGATATTTCTTACTAGAACAACATCTTGCAGAAACACAGTGCTTCTTCCAAGGGAAAGGGAAGAGAAACCTTGGGTGAACTTGCTTCCCTCCTCCTGCTCTCAGGAGTGCAAGCCTCAGAGTGGGATGGTCCTTACTACCGGCCAGCTCTAATGTGAGAAATTTCTTTCTGCAATTCAGTAACTGCATGATAGAAGGAGGCTTTTATGAGGAGAGGCGCCAGATCTTCTATAGTTCAACCAGGTACTTCTTCGTTTAGAGCTAGCAAACCCCATCTGTTTTCACTGTGCTGAGAATCCAGCTAGAAAAGCCTTTGTCGACAAGAAGAACACAACAAAGTCCAGCAGGTTCCTTGAAGTGTGGGTTTAAGCAACTGAAAATAAGAGAGGGAAGAATTCCTGGAACTTCTCCAAGGACTGAGGCAGTGTGCCTTTCCTCTGACTCTCTGATTCTGGTTTTCAAAGACCACTGTCACAGCAGTCCTTCTAAGAAGAGAGATCATTCAGTCTACTTCCTCTGCCTTAGAGGATTCTCTGATCGTCCATTAATTCTTCTCCCTGGTGCATAAATGCATGCCACAGGCAGTAGATAATGTTTGGGATATTTGTTTTTTTCTGGGTTTCATCTGTTTTTAAACATGTGGGCCTAATATTCTGGTAATAAGCACACTGACATAAATAGAGTTTTGTACATGCACAAAGAAGTTCAAATTGTTCTTTGTTTGGACGAAGGCCTTTTCAAGGACAGATGTAACATATGGAAAGTGGGGAGGTGGGACTAGACTGCTAAGTAGCTGTCACAGACTTGTTTAGGATCTGTGTAGAACCATGGTACCCCAGGGAAATCATCATTGAACACTGTTTGTGAAGGTATTACTTTTAGGGCACAGGGGAGACAAACAGTGTTCTGGCCTCTCAATTTCTGCCTGACATGTTCACCATTTCTCCAATGTTACAGCTTTCTTCTGTGGGTTTAAGAAAAGGACTTACTATTTTTAGCGGCCTCCAAGAATCTGAAAAAGGTAAGAGTGTGTCTTGATGAAACAGAGCAGATTCCATCAGATGAGGCTGTGCCTGGTGTCTGACTGTACTGGTGAAATGGGAATGGAAGCTGTTAAGTGTCTGTCATGAGAAGGTCAGGACAATCCAGGATACAAGTTACAACAGCTGACAAGTGCAGATAGTATGGCAAGGGGGTGACTGTGCTGTATGTTCTTGCTAAGGCAGAAAGCTAAAGAAAGGAGTTTGCTGCATTTTTAAAAACAGTTTCTGCCAGTTTAATATAAAAAATATTAAATTAAGAACTAATTTATTTTTAAAAGCTATTTTTCATTGAAATTTAAGTAAGTCAATTTGAAAACAAAGCTATATTCCTCAATATCCACCATCTGTGTATTTCCCCAAGTGTAAGTATCAGAGCCACAAAACTTTGATATGGGAAGAGATTCTGAGAGCCTGAGAAAGGGAACAGACTCAGAAGGACAGAAGATAATTCTGAGAAGAAAAATAATAGACAGAATTAATTACTGAAATGACTCATTCAAATATTATGACAAGACAAAAAAGTGCGCTCTAGGGCAGACCAGAGTTTATTAGAAAAGAAGCAAAAGCAAACTATTCAAACTGTGGAGTTACGAGCTTAATGCCCTTCATCCCTCATGTCATTTTATTCAAGCAGACTCAGACTATGACATATTTAGATACAAAAACTTACCTCTTTTTTTCTAGATTACTGTGGGGTAAGTGAGAAGAGACAGGGTTCTCCTCAAAGATAGTCCAGAACAGAAGCATTGTACGGGCTTATACAGGTTTGTAGTCCTGCCCTGCAGTACTCCTTGCTTCACTCCTCGTCTCGTCGTGCAATTGTCTCTACTGCAGATGGTGTGACTGACACCTATGGAACCCTTCTGAAGTGAATTGCCTTCTGAGTGCAGCCCTGGAGCAATGGGCAGGAGAATCTCCTTGTCTTGTGCAGCTCCATCACCTGCACAGATGGCCAGGGACAACCCTTGGTACAATATCAGTGTGAGCAGAGCCTTCAGTCCTTTCCTCTCATCTTCCATTGATAGGTGGAAAGCTAAGTTGAATGATATGAAGGTTCATAACAACATCTTGAAAAAACATTGATGACAATTTTTTAAATTGATCTCTGTTTTCCTCTTAGTGAAGATAAATAATTGATATCTGGCTGTAGGTACAGGCTGAATATTCTGATTTTTTGTTTTCAGACAACTACAATCATATTACTTTGTTTTGTAAACCAGTGACAAAGAAAAACAGAGAAAGATAGAAAGCGAAGCCATAGGCATCTGTGCAAAACTCAGATTCTTCAGGATTAGCAATCAAAGAAAATAATATAAAGGCAAAATACCAAAAGTGATTGAACTGGAAAGGCTGAAATCTTCCAGATATGATGTTCAAATTAAATAAGATTCGATGTCTTCCAGCTATCCTATTTGACCTGTTACTGGTATTTAATGAAACTGTGTCAGATTACACTTAATTTACATTTCTGAGAGTTGTTGTGTAAACAAAAGACAGAGATATCACTCATTAAAAATTAAATATAATCTTTTGGAAATCAATTCTTAGGCAAGGAATCGGTTTTGAAATGAATTCCACAACTACAGAATCACACAAATCACCTTATGGAAATTGTTGCTCATGTAATATGTTCATGCCCTATTCATTGGTAACTCCTTATAAATATGAGGACAATTATACAACATTTCTGAAATTTATACACTTTCACTTCAACCAATATTATTTACTATATTGTATGTTCTGAATCATATTATGGTATCATGTGAAAGCTCTGCTTCTGCATATCTCATCCTTCCATCCAAGCATTCAGTCATGGACGTGCATCACTCTTGCTATTTGCAGTTTATTTTCCTCTTTTCTTAAGGCTAAAGGGAGTTTACAAATTTTGGAATTAACAGCTAATGGAAATTAGAGCTCAGGAGGGTGACTCTTATCACAAACCAGAACAACTGAACTGTCAACCCTGAATGCAAGGAACAAAGCAGAAAATGGATAGATAGGCATCTCTAAGGAATGTTGCTGACACAATCTTTTTCTTATGTCAGTAGGTGGAGGCAGAGTCTATATGCACTAAGAACTTAAACTTATATTAATATTATATTATATTAATAAAATGTAACTTGATTTATTTCTTCTGAATATTCAATATTTTGAAGGAAGATTACCACACCTCTGAGATATAATACCAGCTTCTTCACCAAGGAAATACATGCAGCGAAAAGAAAATAATTAATCTTCCTTCCTCCCTCCCTCCCTCCCTTCCTTCCTTCCTTCCTTCCTTCCTTCCTTCCTTCCTTCCTTCCTTCCCCTTCCTTCCGCCACTCCCGCCACTCCCGCCACTCCCGCCACTCCCGCCACTTCCTTCTGCCACTTCCTTCCTTCCGCCACTTCCTTCCTTCCTTCAATACTTACTGATATAATACATCAACATTTATGTCCTCTGCAAAATATTTTTTTGTTCTGAAGAACACTTTGTAAATCTGTTTGCTAAACCCATGTGGTTCTCTAGAGATGAATAATTTAAACCATACATATGTTAGTAACTTGACCCAAGGAGTGTATGAAATCTTACAAAAATGCTCATATCATGCATGAAAGAAACTATGGACTAAACAATCTATTGTTCTCTAACAGGTAAAAAGATTATCATATCATCATGGATGACTTGCTGTAACAGTGTTTCTCAGGAAAGACCTTCTTTACAAAGATGTTTTTGAGGTAGAAAAATATACCTTTTCTCCTTTTAAGACTGAATACTATAATTTCCTAGAAAAGCTTTCTATGATAAAGAAGATTTAAAAAATTGGAATAAAATAATTTGAAAGGATACTAACACAAAAGACAAAAAATATTGAGATTTGAAAGTATTTTTAACCTGTAATGTCATCTTGGGAGTCACATCTGGCACAGGAGGACAGCTGATGACAGTAATTAGAATTACTCTAATCAATGGAACTTATTTTCATCCTTTTAGTCTGTGAATCACCCACAAACAGACGGAATCGCTGAGGCATTGAGGTCAGCAGTAACCTCTGGACTAGGCCAACACCCCTACCTAGAGAAGGATTAGCTAGAGTGGGTTGCTACAGATGGTGTCCAGCCAAGGTTTTAAGTGTCCCCAAGGAGATACTCTGGGCAACTTCTACAAGATTTTGACCATATTCACCAAAAAACCCTGAAGTTTTGGTCTCATGTTTTGGTGGAATTAAAACTGTGCCCACTGCTTCTTATCCTTGGATACCCCAAAGGAGAGACTGGTTTGACTTTATTTAATGTCCTCAAAGATATTTTTAAACACATAAGCTTCATGAGGCTTCTCCAGGCTGAGCAGCCCCAGCTCTCCCAACCTCTCATGACAGATGCTTTAGATTTTTAATCATCTTTGTGGTCCTTGGCTGGAATCAATCCAGTATTCAATTCTTCCTTTCTTCTGCTGTAAGCTCAGGACTCCAGATGTGTCTCACCAGTGCTGAGTAGAGAAGGACTGCCCACTTCACCCTGCCAGAAGTGCCTTGCCTGCTGCACCTGAGAGGCTGTTTGCATGCTTTGCTGGGAGGGTGCATCCCTGGCTCATGTTCAGCTTGTTGTCCCTCAAGGAAATCAACATAACAAAGGTATTTGTATATTTTTTTTATCAAGTTGAAATGAATGCGCAGCCATCATGAATTGTAGGACTTCAGATGAGTTTAAAGGCAGTGTAAGCACAAAGGTCTTCCTATTAACAGTTTAAGCTCAGGCTCTTTTAACTATATGATCAGCTTTTTGAACTTGGCTTTAGCTGGGGAAGAACTCAACCATTTCACAAAGATGAGTTTTCAATCAAACCATTCTTATTTCAAAACTCAGCTCCAATCTGGAGAAAAAGAATAACGTTTAATTACATACTTCAGTGCACTTCAGAATAGAAATGAGCTTTTGTTAATCACTACTGCAAGCTCTCAAACAACACTGAGACTCATGATCATCATTTTAAGATGAGCTAAATCCATGATAACATGGAAGTGTCTAAATAGAGAAAGCAGAAACCTAAATTCTATTTTGGATATAATGTTGGTGTTAAAAAAGCAAAATAACAAGCATAAAAAATTTGGGAGCTTCATTCATTGTTTGCAGAATATTTTAGTACTTATGCTGTGAACTATAAACAAATGTGTTTGCTTTCCTTTTCAGAAGAAATGCCTAGTTCAAAATAATATCTCTTTAAATGAATTCTTAAGATAGTAGCATCAAATCTTTATTTCTTAAAAATCATAGTAATGGTTACTGGATTTATTTGTACAGAGTTAAAAAAATCTCAGAGTGCATTTTGGATATATTTTTTAAAAAGAAATTGGCAAGCAGTGAGCTTTTTGGAGCATCATGCTAGTTTGTTATCATGTACAGGAACATGCTTGGAAATGAACAGAGTCTGGGCTCGAAATTTCTAAACAAAATTGAGTTGTCTGACATCTGAGATCCTAACAATGACTAGTTGTGAGAAGGAGTTTGAAGTATAGTATACACATATCAGCAAAAGAGTCAACTAAAACAGAGGAGATGTACAAGTAGGAGAAGCAAGTGAGGTTAGCAGCTTTTAAATGTCTGTTAATAGTTTGTCAGAATCATTGTGTACATTATCCTGCATGAGTAAAAATAAGCAACATAAGAAGACTGTTGAATACTGAATGAGATTTCAAAGACTCATCTATGCAGAGCAGGAGAGAGTCCAAAATCTGACAGAGAGGACTGGCAGATAGAAGAAAATCTTTGATATATACATTAGAATGGAAATAAGCTCCAGGAACCAGTAGCATTTGCTGTTGTTTCTGAAGTGAAAAATAACATTTACATTGCCTTACCAAGTAATAAGCATCTCTTACTTTCATAGTTCAGAGTACTGAAAAATTTTACAGCTTAAAAAAAAAAGTGAAAACCAAAGACATGGGTTGACTACTAATTACTGCAATTTTTCTTAGGGAAAAAGAAAAGCCATGCACAAACCTTCAGGTTACAAGCTGTTCCAGGCAAGGCTTACTTTCCAAGCATTCAGCTGAGACTGGGACTCCTTTTTTTGCTGGCTCTGAGTTGCCCCTTGCTCAGGACATTGTAACACTGGAGTAGGTTTGTAAGCTCCAAGGAGTCAAGGGACAGAAATAGTTTGCTAACCAAAGTAGGTACTCATAGACCCTGAGAGGGGTTTTACTTCTCTCCACTGTCTACTTTCTGAGTCTAGACTGCTGATTTAGGTGGTTTGGATTATCCTGCTGAGGCCCACTAACGACACTTTAAGTGTTGCTTTGGTGAAATGAAGTTCCTAATATAGTCTGAATAATGCAGGCAGACACAGCTCACAAACTTTTCTGGATCTGCACCCAAATGCCTCATCAAAAACTGTGGAAGAACCTTAGTATTGATAGTAACCTGAATGAAGGAGGCCCTTACACCTAGCTGAAATTGCTGCCTTCATGTATCTGTCAGCAGAAGTCTGAAATAAAACTGGGGTCTCTGAGTACTGTATCCACATATAAATAAATCAGCATACATCTGTAGAATTAAGCTGTGATTTATTTAGTTCCGTTTCCTATTCATGTTTATTATTTTGATGATAAATCTTTCAGATGACAAAGAAAATTACCCATTAATTCCTCTAGGGAGGATGGTCTATTAACATTGCTTGCAGGACCTCCCACTAGAGAGACAAACCAAATGAAGCCACAAAGAATATGCAATCAAGCAAACATTGTGTGGGAACTGTGAGGCAGCAGGGAAATTTAAATATATATTCCTAAGGAAGAAAGAACAACAATAATCAGCACATGCACACACACACGAAGAAAAAAAAGCATCAGCAGAACTGGCTTTAAAACTACTAGAATAATTTTGGAGCTATTCTGGCAGAGCTAAAGATACACAAAATTATAAAGGCAGTTCTAATGTGAATGTAGTGAGATTAGAGTAGAATCCTCAATTTATGCATTGTCTTACAAACTGGTCTAGAAAAAGCACAATCTATATTCATATCTAACTTCACATTCCAAAATGTAGAGAAACTAGTCTCATCTTGGAGGGTCGCAGACCTGAAAATCTACAAAATTTGAAATAGTTTGCTCACTTTGTATGCTTACAGACCAGTGAACTGATGGGATTGTTTCTGGGATTTTTAAAAGGTGCAATGGAAGAGGAGAAAGAGAAATGTGGGGTAGGATTCAGTTCCAATTCAAGCATCTACTTCTAGGCAGTCATGATAGAAAGGTTCTGCAAATGAATGAGAGATCCAGTACAGGCAGAGACAAGGCAGTTAGCACAGCCAAGCAATCATGGAGAATAACTCAACTCATCCTATGGAAAGCAGATAGCCATGGTCAGCTCTAGGCTACACAGACTGTTAAGGATACTGGTGAGGAAAATAGGAGATTAAACTTTTAAGCTGTAGACGTGTGGAGTCTTCCATTTATACATCACTACCTGTGAGCTGATTCCCTGTCAAAGCATCTGAAAATCAAATACTTACATTCCAGATTCTATTAATCCTAAAAGGAATTGAACCAATATCTACTATATCCAAAACCGCGGGCAGGAAAAACAAGCAGGGTCTGCAACAGAATCGTGGGATGAATCAGCCTCATTTTACACTTCAGCAGCCCCCAATTGCTCTGTCAGAGTGATAGCCTCATAGAGTAAAGAACTAAGAAAATTAGCCTCGAGGGACTTTGCAATCAGTTCCCGCCTAAATGCGATGTGCTTATCGAGTACGTTCGTGCCCGTGGATACCATCAGCCCCTCAGCCTGCGGAAGGAACGGCAGCGCCGTGCTGGCATCTGCACCTGCAGGCACCCGAGGCGCGGTTGCTATGCAAAGCCTCAGCCAAATTGTTCCATCAACAATTTGAGCAAGGTGTGGGGGGAAGTGAGATGAGAAGGAGGAAAACCAAGCTTCTTTATTTTAAGACTGTTTGGGGATAACTGAGAAGTAGAACAGGACAAATATTTTCAGCTAAAATATACACCAGGCTGAAAATGAGACCTGAGCAAAGCTGAGCGTTTTCTGAAATTGACTGAGGTCACTTCTGACATAAGGAGTCAAAAGTAAAGTTTTTCTTTAGAAAATAAAAAAAATCTTGAATTTTCTTGTTGGAACTCCCTTCAACTTTGCATACCGAAAATTATTATTTTTCCTAAAATTAATTTTAGTGGAAATTATAGTCCATTAAAAATTGTGTAAAAATTCTTTAATCTACTGAATGCTTTTTTTTTTAGGACTGGTAGAAAAAGTAAAAAAATATTTCTAGGTCTGCAGAAGAAGAGTTAGATTCACACAGCAAAACTTTAATTGATGTAAACAGGTTTCGATGATTGATTGGAAAAGTTAATGAACTAAAAAAAAATGCTCTTTGACACAATAATCATATTAAATTACTTAAAAATTTATCAAAATTTAAAGAAAAAATCAGAAGAAAAAAATCTTGAGAAAACAAGATATGATGTATCAGAATTCAGCCTATTTCAACAAAATTTTACTCCAAAATGAGAGGAACTAAATCACCCCTAGATAAATTCACTGTATTAAGGTTGCTATCAATAAATAAACCAGCATTTCCTTCTCAGTTTTAGGCTTGCAATGCAAATGTACTTCAGTAAGAAAGAGATATTCCATTTGAACTTTATATTTAATTTCGCTTTGATAGTAGAACTTGATATTTGGTGTTATATGGATTATATCAAATGGTAATGCAAAGACATAAAAATGAAGTGCAGTAATGTCCAAGTGCCTATTTGTTTTTCAAATTTCTCCATATTAGGAAATATCTACACTTTCATTTTTCAATCCAAATAACAATTTAAAAAATTACATTACAATATCAGAATTTCCTGTGGGATGGGAATAAAGTTTTTGAACCAATTATTCTAATAAGAATGTAAGGACATTTTATCCACTCTCCATGTTCCCACAGGTCTAAAAATATTATTTTTATTTATTTATTATTTTTATTTTATTTTATTTTTTTATTTATAATGTTTATTTGAAACTGCTGAATGCTTCATTAGAATTAGACTAATAAAAAAATCTATAGCTGAGATATCTTTTTAAATCTTCTAACATTGAACAAATTAAAAAACCAAGAACAGTTATATTCAATGATGTTACCCTCTTTGAATGGAAGATAGATTTCCTAACAGTTACTGAATTCCTTAAAAATCTATTGAAATTTTGTCCTTTCCATTGGAAAATGCCATTTTAAGTGCTCTTATTGACAGCAGGTGTTGGGAACCAAAAGTGATATAGTATGGACTATCTTGATTTAGCTGCTTCAGAGTACAGGGCAATTGTTTTTCTTGACTCCCTTCTAAGTACACTGTTTATTTTAATTAAACTATATTCCAGATAGGAAATCTTGTCATTTTAATTCACAACCATCTAGTGAGAGGAAAGACTTATTCAAATTTGGTGTACTGATGTTTCTGAGAAAATATATTTGCATGCCACATCTATCATGGTTTAGAAGGTTAGTACTACCAGAACTCTGGCTTTGCCATATAATTGGTGCATTTTTATATGATATAAAGATGCATTTCCTGTGTCGGAATAAAGTTGCAAGAGTATGTGCTCTGAATTACACTGATCAACTACAATCACTCAGTTATGTTGGGAAGGAAAAAGAAAAACAAAACAAACCAAACAAAAAAAACCCCCAACAAACAAAAGAAAACTTGGGATTTGAGATCAAGAGCCTGTAGTCACCACCAGAAAACAAAGCAATAAGTTCTATATTGCATACTTTTCTATTGAATTAAGATAGTCACTCTAATTCTCTTACATCTCAAAGGGTATAGAAAATGAGATAGAGGAACTAAAACTTTCATAAAACACATATTCTTTCCAGAATATGTAGCCAGATTGAAGATATTCAGGTTTTGTGCTAAAACATTTTGGTCTTAATCATGGACATGAATTACTAAAAAAAAAGTTCAGAACTGCTGTTATACAGAATTTCACATGGAGAATAAATCCAGCCTATCCAATTATCTGAAAGAGCTTCTTAGTGTAGGTGGAAAGAATTCTGCTAATAACACTAAATATGTATGAATATTTCTGAACTAAAAAACACAGTGAAATGAAAAGAGTTTTGTGACAGACTTGCAGTTTTCAAAGACAGAAAGATATCTATTTAATTTAAAAGTCAAATCTAATAAAACTCTGAAACACACTTTAAGTAAAATATGCAGAAAAAGTGCAAGAATAACACCTCACATTAAAAACACAATTCTTTATTATCTGACTTCATTTGCTCAAGAAAAGCCATTTTTCTTGATCACTTTAATACAGTAATTTTGATAGATTAAAATTGTGAAGCTGTTGGATCCCTCTCATATATTTGATCAGTGTAATTATATCATTTCTTCTAAAATTTGTTATTTGTCTGTAACAAGATTAAAGCACCTGCTGTTACAAGCTTTTCATTCCAATTACACTGATGGCAAATTCACGTTCTTCAGTTACTCAACACAAATCTGTTTAAAAGCGAAGAAACAAAATACCTTACTGATGTCTGGGAATGCCAACATGTTCTGATTAATATATTAATTGCTTTGTGATGTTTTTACAGATACATAACAAAAATCTTCAAAAGAGACATTACTGCACACACAAATTGAGCAGAAATCTATAGTAGCAAAAAAATTTGGGGAATCATCCTGACAGTTTTACCATTGATGAAGCTTTAGATAAAAACACTCAGACTTATCTATATAAAACCACACTACTAATTTCTGAATGCTTGATTTCAAAGTACTTTAAGTGAAAAAAATTAAAATTATATAGTTATCAGTTCACACTAAAAAACTAAGTTGGGTTGGGGTTTGGGTTCTTTTTTTTTTTGTTTTGGGGATGTTTTTCTGAACATTCAATTGATTTAACTGGTTATAATGGTTAAGGAGGGTGCTGATGTCAAAAGGGGCCCAAAAAATGGCTTCTGCATTGGACCTTTGGGATCTGAACAACAATACTTGGTTTTGGAGCTAGTAGATACACTTTTAATTTGGAATTGGTAAAAAATTCCAGTGGTGTTCTATCATTCTCCATATATACTCTAAGTGTTGTCACAGATCTCAATTAAGAAGAAAAAAAAACATGTTTGTGAAAATAAGTTTTTGTATTTTTGATGTGATACAGCCTTCAGGCATTGTCATACTCAAAATCAATCAGATTAAAAAAATATATTTTCAAACTCATGTGACAAACACATATTCAGAGACACACATAGATAGCAAATTGATACCTAAAGAACTCTCTTATGTGTTTATACTCTGGAAATATATAGTGGAAATTTTGCTGAACTTTTACCATAGAACTTACTTGCTAGTAGATTAGTATTAAAAAAATTCCTACTCCCATCTCAACCCAAAATCTGTCTTTTCCCACACGGTTGGTAGTTATGTCTGCATGCAACAGAGTTCTCAAACATTAGGATTTTACATATGAATAAAACCCTCCTTCCACATGCAAATGAGCAAGACTTAAGTCCAATAATTCTTAATAAAAGTAGCAAAAAATACTATACAGAAATCAAAGATGATTTTTATTCAGTATTCACAAATGCATAATTTTGTCTCAGACACTTGCGTCTGCCTTCTCTTACTCAAAAGGCAGCTACTGAAGAAAATTCTCAATAAAGACAGCATGCTCTGTATCTCTTGTATTCAAGAGTCAGAATTCTAGAGGACAGAAAAGGAGAAAAGAGTTTCCTAATGCCTCAGTGAGCTTGAAAACACAGGGCAGGGAACTGAACCTTCAACAAGAGTATGAAATATGTGACAGGTCTGCAGAAATGATGTATTGGGTAGGGTGTGTCACCTCAATATTCCAGGATAAATTATTACCTGGATGATTAGGCATTAGCGGCAGAAAGAGCTTATGATCTGTAACATTGCTACAGCTGAAAACATAAGGAGTGAGAATAAATATGGATGTTAATTTATTATAATTTCAAAGCCATACATAAATTTGCCCTTTTAAAGTAAAAAAATCGGAATACAGCAGCGCTGTATTAAATATGAAAAAATGTTTATTGTAACAGAAATACAGAAAAAAACCCCTGTCAATATTTTAACATAAAGAATTCTACAGCCACATCTTAATATCCATTACAGTTTTCAGCTAAACATTGTAATATGGATTTCCATCAAAAGTACTCCACAGAAACATTACTGTACTGTTGAATAAACTGTTTCTTGTGATCTTTTCCTGACTTTCATCTACTAATCGTGGACTCATTCCTCAAAATAATAATAATAATGGCCTTGTCAAAGAATTGTTCCAAAGCAATCGAACATAAAGATACATGCAATTATTCTTTGCCTTCCCAACTATTTCAGATCTGCAGGGAAGGACACAAAGTCGTTGTCAGCAGGTGTAATTATTACACGTTCTGCTTCCCAAGGTATACAATGGCCACCTGTGATAAGCTAAACTTAAAAAGTATCAGCAACCAAAAGAGGTAACATGTGGTAATGCTCATTTTATGTGCTCCAAAAATCAAAATAGAAATATCAAGGGCAGTTTAAACCAGTTTAAGAAGATGAGACAATTTTTTCCATCAATACTGTTTAGTTGACATTCAGAAATAGAGATGCTTGCCTCTCCTCTACTCTCCTGAATGAGATTTGTTGAAAACTGTTACATTGACAAACGAGTATCACAAAAGAGACTCTACACTGTCCTCTGACATCTGAAATGGTGGCTTCTCTCAATAAATACTGACCATATGTTCCCATATAAAAGCTAATGGTTGGGTTGGAATTGTGGAGATGAAAGTAAATAGGATTTTTTCCAACTTCCTTTCCTCCTTCTTAGTTTTATCTTTAGTTACAACTACATATAGCTTGGGATATGGGGTATGATAAATATGGTTGCCTTGCCTGACAGTCAGATGTGGCTTCAGAGCACCTTTTTCCTTTTAAGTACATTTCAGTTTTCTAACACAAATTTGGGAATGGTTGGGAAATAGAATACAGCAGTAATTACATCTATGATAATCCATTATAACATAGTGTATGTGCTAATTTATTCTGGAGTCAGAGGAGGAGCAAGCACCGAGTAAGTGCCATAGTCACTGAAATCTACTGAGTCAGTCAGCCATTCTACTAAAGAGCTGATAACTGCTCGTGCTCAGGTGAGGACTTTGAAACATGTTCAAGATCTTGTCTCATTTGGAGAGAGATTTGAGAGCTAACTTATGTTGTTTAAACTAATAATCTATGCTCCCTCAACTGTGTACCTGAAGAAATTGTGCATTGCTGGTGGGTGGTTTACTCCACCTGAAAACAGCATCTGAGAGATGAGATGAGGAAAACTGTACCCGTTATTCTTCCTGCTATTGTTTTGCAGAGGGAGATTAGGCAGTTAGCTTAGACAAGTTGTCCTTGCATGACTGAAATTATGTAAGATGAATCCCATTCCTGATTATTTTCTGCCAAAATTATTGCTCTCAAACTTGGGGATGTCCAGGGAGGAACATGACAAACTAAAAGTTTCTTTCTGTAGCAAAGGTACAATAGCAAACATTTTCAACAGCTACTGAGAAGTTTTTTATAAAATTGTTTCTCTAACACTTGGGGAGAGGGAAGAGAAAGCAATTCTTTTGATATTAAGACCAAAGATAATTTCGATCTGAAAAGTTTTTCTGTCCATATATATATATTGCCATGTACCTAAAATGACTATTTCACATAAGTCTATCTTTCCTATAATTTGTAACTGGCAGAGAAACTTTCTCAGGCTCAGCAGAAAAAAACCCCACAGAGTTTAAATAGCTACTTACTGCAAGTTACCCATTCCTGAGTAAAGGTTCTTGTACAGGCCTATTGGATCCCTGTTCGACTGTGATAGTACAAACAGAACACTCACTAGAAATCCTAATAGCTGTGTGATGTGTTGGACCACCAAAACTAGTCTGTCACTTCCTTCCTCATCTGGACAGGGATAGGAAATATAGAGAAAGGCCCACGAGTTGAGATAAGGACAGAGAGAGGTCAAGAACCAGTCACCATCACAGTCAAAACCAGATTCAACCTGGGGGAAATTATTTCAAGTTATTGCCACGTAAATAAATATAGGGGAGTCAGAAATAAAAACTAAATCTTGAAACACTTTCCCCCATCCCTCCTTTCTTCCTAGGCTCATATTTGTTCCCTGTTTCTCTAACTCTTCCCCCTCAGCAGCACAGGAGGACAGGGAACGGTGGTTCTGGTCAGTTCATCACTCTGATGGTCCTTCCTCCACACACTCTTCCCCTGCTCCACCATGGAGTAACTCCCACAAGAAACAGTCTTCCATCAACTTCTCCAACATGTGTACTCCCCATGGGCTGCAGTTCTTCACTGACTGCTCCAGCCTGAGTCCCTTCCATGGGGTGCAGTCCTCCAGGATCAGACTGTTCCAGCATGGGAGTCCCCCAGAGGGTCACAAGTCCTGTCAACAAACCTAAGCCAGTGTGGGCTCCTCCTGTATGGATACACAGGTCCTGTAAACAGCTCACTCCAGCAGGGGTTCCCACAGAGTCACAGCATCTTTTGGATATCCACCTGCTCCAGTGTGGGGTCCTCCACAGGCTACAGCTGGGTCTCCATTGCACCATGTTGCAACCATGGGTTGCACAGGCACAGCCTGTCTTACCATGTTCTTTGCCACAGGCTGCAGGGGTATTTCAGCTCCAGCATCTAGAGATCTAGAGCACTTCTTCCCCTCCTTTTTCACTGATTTGTGTGTCTGCCAGACTGTTTCTCTGACATATGCTCTGACATATTCTCACACCTCTCTTCCAGCTGCTGTTGCGCAGAAGTTTTTTTTCCCCTTTTAAATACATTATCCCAGAGGTGCCAACACTGTCACCAATTGTCACAGCCTTGTCTCAGACATAAGGGAAGCATCTAGCAGCTTCTCAGAGAAGTCACTCCTGCAGCTCCTTTGCTTTTCCACGTAAAGCTAATACTCTTGGAAAAATACTGGCCTGTTCAGCACATATTGCTGTTTATTATCTGCATTTGTTCTATATAAAATATAATATTCTAATAGCATTGATTTTTTGCCAGATAGGAAGACATTATGCTAAAGCCCTTATGGTACATTAGTGACGTTCTGTAAGGCTTTGACAGAGCTGAAGAATCTGAGATTTGAGGTATCATTATATCTTAAATTCTGAACAATGGTGCTGAAAGCAGGTCTTGGTATAAGTCATTGTCTTATAGTGATCTTCACAGGTCATGATGATGTTGGACTGTTTGATGCATTATTTGGCTTCCTTAAAATTCTTTAAGTTATAGGCCCATACCAAGGAACATTTTTGTCTGGCCCCAGGTGACTGTACCTTGCATAAGGTACCCCTTACATTGGCATTTGAACAGAAGTTATCTTCCACAGTTCTGGTACCCTAGGATGGCTCTCCAAATGTTCCCAGTGACATGAAGGTAGATGCAGTGACCTCAGTCAGGCCACAGAGAAGAACTACAGATGTTATCTATCCATTCATCCATCCATCCATCCATCCATCCATCCATCCATCCATCCGTCCGTCCGTCCGTCCGTCCTTCCATCCAATCAGAATAGTTTCAGTTGGAAGGGACTTAGTTCATCTAGTCCAACCTTCACTGCAATAAGAAGGAACATGTTCAACTAGATAATTTATCTATCTGTCTATCTATCTATCTATCTATCTATCTATCTATCTATCTATCTATCTATCCATTTACATACTTATTGAAGACTAGTATTTGAGGCTAAATCAATCTAAATCTTTCAGCAGTAAAATAATAACCTATTTGGAATATGTTCCAATGCTCATTCCTTATGTACCTTGTACAGGTATTTTAATTAGGATAAAAATCATCTGAATTGCAATTTCCGACAAATTCCAGCTGCTACTCTTGTTTAAACGACAAAATATTGCTTTAAGAACTAATAAACTCTCTCTCTGCTGGAAAACAATGATTCCTTAGCAGACTGGCTAATAATGCAATACTGTTCTGAACTTGATAAGCTTTGTGGCAGATGGTAGAATGAGGAAGGTTTTTTTGTGTGTTAGGAATGCTGAGCATTATGTCATGACACAGGCAGGATTAGTTCCCAATGTGCTAATCAGAAATATGTCAAGCTTAATCTTTTTCTATTTTAAAAGAAGTCCAAGATTGTACTTTCTTTCCTGTGGTTTCAGAAAATTACTGCTCAAAATGCTGCCTTAGTTTTAAAATATATTTGCAGTTTTACCTGACATGCCTCCCCAAAGTGTTGCTTGTTTTCCATGTTCAGCCCTCTTGTGGAAGACTCTGACCCTAACTTTCAAATTTGCATTTATGCTACACTTTACAATCTGCATGTTATACAGAGATGCTTGTATCTAATCTATGTGCTGTTGGGTAGAGGATTGATATTGTGATTATTTTCTGTGTTCCAGGCAGTTACCACTTGGGAGTTCTTGTAAATGAGAGGCTTATTCTCCTGATATTTTTTCACATAAATAACTGAGATGTATCAATCTGCTCTAAAACAATTTAAGTGGTCAATAAGCAGGTTTTTTTGTTCAATTTGCAAGTACTGCAGGCAATTTGCTGCTCATCATCTGTCCTGATGGAAGAAATCAGAATTTAATCACATTTAGTGGTAACAGCCTTAAAGGCTCTCTTTTGTTGAAAATTTTCTTTTATGTAACTTCACAAAATGCCATCTCATTTAGTACACTTTAATTATTATAATGGAGGATAAAAGAAGGATATATGAAGTTTTAATAATTAATACATCTCAGACTTTAAAAATGGGTCCAATTTCTATGTTCCAACTTGTGAGTAGGCTGAGAATTTTCTTAAACTAATCCTAACATTTATTCAGGTCTCTTCATTTTACTCAGAGTCTGCCAAAATATTCAATTGGGAATCTTACATTCTATTTAGAGTAGTGAATAATGTCTGATATACTCTGGGATTTCAAGACCTAAGGGACAGTAATTCCAATGTCTCTACATAACTGTCTGGATTTATTTTTGCTACCCTAAGATAGTATGCCTGGCTTCCAGCTGCTTCTCCATTACAAATCCTTATTTTTGCAAACTAGGAGGATTCCTTGAGAACTTCTTCTTCTTGATTGCATTTGTGCAGTTTGGCTGTCTTCAGTCAGATTCTCCTCATAGCATATCTGTGCTCTTTTTCTGTTTTTCATATTTCGTGTTGCCTAGGATTTTATTCTTTTTGCATTTTACAGTCCAGGTTGCATCACTCTACACCACCAAGCTAAGCCATGGGAATGGTCAGTGTCTAGAGGAACGATTGCTGAATGCATCTCACTCTAAGCATTGGAAGGAATTTTCTGGCAGAAGAAAACACTGCTCTGTTCCATCAAGATTACATAGCTTATGTCTGTGGGAGCATTTTCTTCACCTCTCCACAGAATCAGCTGGTTCTCCTCCTCAAGGGTCCTCATTACAAATCTGCCAACCAATTCCATGATTCCTTCCAACTCCAAAAAACAATATTCTTTATGAGTTTTGTAACTATTGAAAGTAAAACTTAATTCCTTCAAGCATGTTTTTCTTGTCATCTTGTCAGGGTCTTTCATTGACCTTGATGGGTGCTGAATAGTCATACCTGGGCCTCTGTCAAGGGAATTCAGTAAAGGTTTATAATCCTTCAAGTAATTTAAAGGATTACTTCTTTTAACTGAGAGAAGATGTTTTACAATTCTCAGGTATTTTCTTTATTTCTGTTCTCTGAAAAGCTGTGGATGTTTTTTATTTCTTCCTTTTATTAGATTTGAGTACCAGTGTTCTAAAGTTAAAGCTGACAAAAGAAAGATGTTCAGAAGGTAATTAAAATAGTTTTCTATCCAATGTACCCTTGCACATATTCTCAATTTTTTTCTAACTCCCCTGTTCTTCTGTTTCAATTTATAAAACAGGAAGAGATAGCAAGGAAAGCTTTTAAAATTTCATTTAGTTCATTACGGTATATATGTTTATGGTTAGCACTTCTGCATTTTTCCATCTTCTGTATATTAAATGCTTAATATTTTGTTTGGTTATGTACTTTAATTTTGAATTTTTTCCCTA